>NC_043957.1:3223885-3523885 GCF_902148855.1 Sphaeramia orbicularis
GGAGGAGATCCGTGGTATATATAGTGGATTTGACGAACGCTGAAACAGCAAACGCAGGCTGCAACAAATGACTGTGGTCGAAAGTGGATGAAAGAGATGGAAACACTTGAAACAGTGGTCGGGTTGGGCTTCAAACGCCTTCACTGTGAGGCTCTGGTTTTCCACACAGCGCTATCTGACTCATTTATTTTCCCTTTGAACCAAAAATTACAGTTAGTTACTCTGTGAGGTGTTTTTTATTTCACCTTTTCTTGCAAATGAGGATGTTGTGGAGGTCGAATGAGGATGAATGATGTGGAAAATGACTGATAAGAGTTGTGTCGTCAGTTTGGAAACAGGACTTTTCACACAGACGATGAATACGTAATGTGGAAAGATGTGGAACCACCAAGGAAAGATTCTGTTAGTGCGATACTGGTGTAAGACTGTGGAACAGACTGAGAGTGGAGCTGAAACAGTGTCCAACCACCAAACAGTTTCAAAACAAATACAAACGAATGATTTTGACTAAATACAGACAGGAAAGGGCCTGGGGGGGGTTCAGAGAGGGGCTTTGACACATATGTGCTGAAAATATGTACTTTAAATATGGATATATGAATATATCATTACTATATAGGACAATATTGAATATTATATGTATTTATATTATATATGGATATGTGTTTTTGTTGGTTTAGTTTTTGTTTTCCTTTTTTAGTTTTTATTAATATCTGCTAGGATAAGTAGTAAATGGGTATTATCATATTAGTGTATAGAGGAAAAAGGATGTGTGATATTGTTATACAACTACTACTACTATTATTATTATTATTATTATTATTTTGATATTCATGCAAAAATAATAATCGCTATATAGTGATCATAAGGAATAGTAATTGGGGGTAGGAGTACATAAGATTTTACTTCTTTCTACTCCTTTTCAAGCATGTATAATTCCATTTCATTTGTTTTCTTTATATTGTTCTTCTTCTTCTTATTGTTCTTCTTCTTCTTCTTATTATTACAATTATTATTATTATTATTATTATTTTGATATTCATGCAAAATAATAACTGCTATATAGTGATGATAAGGAATAGTAATTGGGGGTAGGAGTACATAAGTTTTTACGTCTTCCTACTCCTTTTCGAGCGTGTATAATTCCATTTTATTTATTCATTCATTCATTTATTTATTTATTATGACTATTATTCTTTATGTCTTTATTTTTGTGCTCTGTTTGCTTCTCAGTCATGTATGTACCAGTACTTGTACTTTGCTGGTTGGTTTTAGTTTTTCTTTCCCGTCTACATGTTCATGTTCGTGCTCACAGGTCAGCGGCTGGAACTGACTGTTGTTCAAGTCAGTCACTAAATAATCAGTATTTTATTTGTGCTTCCTTTGGCTTTTCCTTGTGTTTATTGGATTTTCATGGGTTTATAGATGAGCAGCTCTGACCTCCAGCTCCACCTTCATCTGCCCATTTTTCTCCATCAGTGAACATCGTCAGCCTCCACAGTCCAGTCTGGGGTTGGACTCTGACTTTTCATTTGTGTCGTTAAGCCTGTGAAGGTAGATTTGGTTCTTTATTACTCAATCAAAAGAAAAGTTACCTTAAACCAAACAAATATTTTCAATGAAAGAAAAATAATTTGAAGAAAAAAAGTGTTTGAATGCAAAAAAAAACAACAACACCAAACATTTGAGACCCAAAAAATTACATTTGAACACTTTTTTCTTTGATTGAAAATGTTTTTGTTAATTGAAGTGATTTATCATTTCTTACACTGAAGTGATATTTTTTTGGGATTGAACAATAAAGTCACACATATCCCACCCATAATATGACCCAAATACAAAAAAGATGACTTCAATCAAAAAAAATATTTTCAATCAAAGAAATAAAGTGTGTGAATGCAATAAAATATTTGAGACAAAAAAAAAGCATTTGAACACTTTTTTTCTTTGACTGAAAATGTTTGTTTAATTGAAGTAAAGTTTATTTTATTTTATTTTTGTTGGATCAGGGTGATTTTTTTTTTTTTTTTTTGATAGAAAATATTTTTTGGATTGAAGAAATATTTTTTGGGGATTGAATTATAAAGAAACAAACATGTTACCCATAATATGACCCAAATACAAAAAAAGATGACTTCAATCAAAAAAATATGAAACAAAACAAAACATTTTCAATCAAAGAAAAAAAGTGTTCAAATACATTTTTTGGGTCTCAAATATATTTTTTTTTTTTTGCATTCAAACACCTTTCTTCTTTGATTGAAAAGGGTTTTTTTAGATTGAAGGGAAGTTTGTTTTTAAGGCAACTTTCCTTTTGATTGAATAATAAAGAAACAAATGTACTTTCATATCGGCCGAGGCTGTCAAAGCGATTTTACTTCAGGTTCCACATTCAGCCCAATGTGATTTCAAATACTAATAAATAAGAACTGGTTTAGAGTCAAAACATAAATGTAAATAACCTGAGTTCTCATGTAAAACCTGACATGTTTTCAGAAAAATGAGTGAAATTCCTACAATATTATGTCTTATTATGGCTTATTACTAACACAACTTAAAGGTCGTAGTCTGTCCACAAATGTAGAAAACATTCAGTAACAGGCAGATTTTTGTTAAAATTGCACAGATTTTTTTTGTGTGTGGAAATTTCAGGTTGTTTATGGTTATTCGGGTTATTCACATTTTACAGTGAAAAATGTTAATATTTTCATAATGTCATTAAAGTTATTATTTTATTATTTTACTTGAGATCACATCTGGCCCCTGAATTACAACAAGTTCTACACCGTTGATGTTTAATGTTCTTGTAATTGTTTGCAATCATACACTCATTAGCTATTTGTACTAATTCTGGCATATTTACATGGATGTATTTTTTATACAGCAATGTTCATAAACGTACAAGGTCCCTATTAAATAAACCAATAAAATAAAATAAAATGATTACTTAATTAATAAAAGTGATAATATCTCCTAATCATGATAATCTGTATTAATGAATTAATAAATACAAATAGGCTAAACACAATAATATCTTATTTTATGCATTCTTCTATATCACAGGTGTCAAACATGTGTCCCGGGGGCCAAATCCGGCCCACCAGAGGGTTCAATCCAGCCCCTGGGATGAATTTGTGAAATGCAAAAATTACACTGAAGATATTAATGATCAAGGATGTTAGAATCATTTAAAGTCAATTCAATCTAAAAATGATCAGACCAGTAAAATACTATCATAATAACCAATAAATAATGAAAACTGTAAATTTGTCTCTGTTTTAGTGTAAAAAAAAAAAAAAAAAAAAAGTAAAATTACACAAAAACGTTCACATTTACAGACTAGCCTTTCACAAAAAATGTGAAAATCTGAAATGTCTTAAGAGAAGTCTGTGGAATTTGAATAATATTCTGCCTGTTATTTATTGTTTTGTGTGTTTGTAGATCCACTGTGGCCTCTAAGTTGGGATTCACTTGTATAAATGATAAAACTAAGGCGTAACATTGTTAACATTGCACTTAATTTACTAAGAAATGTTCAGGTTGTTCATATTTGTTCATATTACGTTCAAGTACAATTCGTAGATGTAAACATTTTCATTATGGAATTTCCTTTTTTCACTCTGAAGTTCTTATCTTATTGTTTTTATTATTTGACTGGTCTGGCCCACTTTAGATCAGATTAGGCTGAAAGTGGAACTGAACTAACATGAGTTTGACAGACCTGTTCTATATTCTAAGTAGATACTCACTTATTCAGATAATGTTCTTCTAAAACTCTTTGACCTGTTGACGGCTCAGCGTTGCATTTGTTTACATGTTCTTTTCTTAACCCTTTCACGCATGAATTATGAGAACCTTAGCCAATATTTTTTTCTTGAGTGTTTTTATTCCTCTTTAGGCATAAAAAAAACAATGCAAATGAATTTTTTTTATGAACCTATTTTTCGTGGCGTCACAAAAATGTCCACTCAGCTGGACACCATGCATTTAATTTTTGAAGCAAAGAAACATGTATTTAAAACTCATCATCAGAAAGTGATATACTGCGTGAAAACTATGACATAAAAACATTTTTAATGCCGCCAATTGCTAAATCGCTAATGTTTTCTCACATTTTCTCATACTCTAATATTAGCTATTACTCATTTCATGGAGATAATTTCCTCCTGAGACCCAGGAATTTGACAGTTTTAGCTTTTTTACATTAAAAAATTGTCTTGATTGGAAACAGCATAATGCAACAGTTTTTTCAGATACATTTTTAAAATAATTGTTATTTATTGATTGATTTTTTAATGGAATGTCCTTTGTAATGCACGGCATTTTTTAAGTTAAACTGTCAAACTTTGTCCCCTACGGAGGACAAAATGCATTGCTGGGTCTCAGGAGGATATGCAAAAAAAAACCAAAAAAAAAAAGAAAAACAACTTTTTGTTTCAGAAAACTATTAATTACAGTCTAATAACAATTAGCAACTGATTTACACTAAAACATGTTACTGCAGATCAGGTTTATCATGAGCAGCAAAGTTACAATAATTGTATGAATTGCAGTGTTTGGGATGGTGCATGAGCGTCCACTGTGTTGGCTGATCTGGAACTAAAACAACAAAATCCATGAATAAACAAGAGAACAGCTGGAGAAGAACTGTCCACTGGAGTGACCACTGTGCGTGAAAGGGTTAATCTGATCTCCAAACGCCTCCTTTTACATCCTTGTACATACTCTCAGACTCAGAGTTTAGTCTCCATTTCACTGTTTGTCACAGAATAATTCACCTTAAACTGTCATCATTTGCATCTTTCGGGGGAATTTCAGTCTATTTAATTCAGAATATAACAGTTTTGTTGGGTGTGTTTGCTGCTATATTTGTCCTAAATTCACTTTTAAATTAGTTTTGGCTCTTTTACTTTGGTAACAGACGTTTTATTCCTTCATTTGTTGTGTATGGAAGTTAATTTTCAGCTTAATCATCAATGAGAATTTTCACCTGATTAAATAAAAGACATAACATAATGAGAAACAGGCTTTTCTCCTCCAAATAACAAAAAGTCAATGTGGAAAACATTAACACCAACTAAATGAGTTTTCTCTGATCTCGTGGTTGCAGACGGTCCCTTGTGGATTTCTGCAGTAAATTCGTTTTTTAAGCTTTTTGTTCATTTTTTCACCTGCTCTTGTTTTGCTGATGCTCCTGAGTCTTCATTAGACGTCGGGAAACGTTAGCGAAAATATGTAAAAACTAGAAAATTCAACACCTACGACCTTTTATGTTTGCATCTATATTTTAGGAACAGGTTAGATACGTTTATATATTTTATACAGAATTCCTCCTGTAGTTTATTCCTCCAAATATTTTAATGTTCATCCACCGTCGACCAAAACCATCTACTGATCTAAACTGTTTAATACCTGCTGATCCACTAATTCTATTAATTCTATCAATACATGTCAATAATTGGTGTAAAATACAGTTATTTGTCTTTTCATGGTCATCAGATATGACCCATTTGGATGTTCAGAGGCTCTGTAGTTACCATGGAAACACTGTCATCTTCTACAACATTGATTCACCAGTAAAACCCATGGAGTTGGATCAGTGACAGTGGGTTTATGTTCAGTTTACGATAGATTTTTAGAGGTGGACCAATTGTTTTTTTTTCTAAGGCTGATGCCGATTTTAAAAAATTTGGTCAGCAGATGGACAATTTTTGAGGCCAATTATTTATTTATGTATTTATTTAAGGCACATTGACCGTAAAATACAACTGAAACACTCCGATAATTAAGATTTTTATGCAGAAATATAAAAGAAATTATTAGTTTAGTTTAGTTTGAATATGCAACAAAACAAAAATAATCCTACTTCGTCCTTATAAATGAAACAGATTAGAAAACAAAACAAAACAAAAAACAAAAACATTTATATGAAAACCAAGTAAGACTTCATTTGACTTCAGTTTTATATTGTTTAACCCATAAAGACCCAAACATTCATCATGAACCAAAACCATCTACTGATCTAAACTGTTTAATACCTGTTGATCCACCAATCCTATCAATACATGTACATAATTGGGGTCAAATACACGTACATATAGTACTCTTTTAACATTTATTGAACTTCGAGTGCTGCCCACACAGGTGCCTGGTCAAATATCTTATAATTTTTTTTTTTTTTTTTTTTTTTTACTTCTGATCAAATATCAGTATTTTTCAGTAATATGTTTTGAAACTCCACTTATTAATCCACTTTGTTGGATTAGTGATCAAATATCAGCTTGAAAAAAAAAAAAAATAAGGCTGTAACACTTTTTATGCTGCTTTTTTTTTTTTTTTTTTTTTTTAGATATTTATGCCGTCAGGGTTTTTCTTTTATATTTTAGTTTTTATACTCTTTTATATACATTATTTATACTTTTTTATGGCACCTAGGACGATTGCACTATTTTAATTAGGTTGTGCCTGTAGAATGACAATAAAAACATTCTATCTTCTATATTGAAAATAAATAAATAAATAAATAAAATATATATATATATGTATATATTGGCCTGATATATCGGCATATATCTGTCTACTTGTATATATTTTACTGAAAAGTCACTTCTTCAGTTTTCTCTGTTTCTGATATCATAACCTTTGAATTTACTCTGAGCTTTAATGAACATCTACATGATCAGTGAATTAAATATAGGAAAATACTTGATTTACACCGTGAAAAATGCAAAATACAGGGGATCATATTATAATAAATGGTGATAAATCATTTCAGAAAAGTTAAATAAGGAGAAACATTTATCTGGGCTCAGTGGTTATGTCTGAATTTAATATTTTTAAACCCATAAAGACCCAAACATCCACCACCGACCAAAAGCATCTACTGATCTAAACTGTTTAATACCTGTTGATCCATTTATCTTATCAATACATGTAAATAACTGGTGTAAATACAGTTATTCGTCTTTTCATGGTCATCAGATATGACCCAACGCTGATCCACTAGCTTTGTTTACATTCAGTTAATGATATATTTTGCTTTAAAAGTCATTTTTTCTTCAGTTTTCTCTTTTTCCTCATAGAATAACCTTTGAATTAACTCTAAGCTTTTATCAACATCTAGTTGATCAGTGAATTAAATACAGAAAAATACCAATTTTTCACAAAAAAAAAAAGCAAAACACAGAAAACAATATACAATAAATAGTAAGAAATCAATTCAGAATGGTTAAATTAAAAAAAAAAAAAAGTTGTTAAAGTTGTCATTTTATCGTTTTATTTTATCCAAATGTATTTTTAGGTCTTCTATAAATAAACACATTATTAATATTTTCATGTGCGGTGAATATAGAGGATGGAGCGTTTGATAAGATGCTGTCAGGCTGCACCTCTTCAGACTAAAGAAGCCAGTTTCTTGTTTCAAAATACATTAAAAATTTACATTTACGTCTGGTGCATCTGATTAAATTCAAAGAGTGGACTCACAGCCAAACCTGCTCCGTCCTTCAGCTGTGACTGCTGGGACTGGAGGTGGAACCCTGGGCCTTCGCAAACTTCACTTCCACTAAAGCCACTGAAGGTTCCGCCTGCACCGGCCCTGCTTTTACACCGGAATAGGAATATTTAACGGCTGATAACTGAGCAGAAAAGCAGCATAAATGAGGAGAAAATATCTGTTTTATGGCAGAAAATAGTGTTTTGTTTTTTTTTTGTTAAGTTTTTTATGTATGTATGTATTTATTTATTTCGAACATGCAAAAAAAACAAACAAAACAAAAGAAAATAAAACATTCACATGGACAGAATCTATCTCCAAGCACATAGAAGTCTGAATTTTGCATGGTCGAAAAGGAGTAGGAAGAAGTTTTTTGTCTTTTTTTGTTTTTGTTGAATGGATAATTTCTTTCCTGCTACTTTTATTCTACTTTAATGGAGCCACTAGAACGCCCAATAATTTCCTCCTGGGATGAATAAAATATTCTGCCTCTGATTTTAAATTCTCCACGTTGATCTCAGACTCATTTGCTTTAGTGATGAGGGACAGTCCTGGACTTTTGACAGAACATCATAAATATAATACTGTAGTTAAGCCTGTCCATTTGACGTGGGAACTGTTTTTACTTGTAATTCTTAGAATTGCACTTATTATTATAATTATTTGTTCAAAATCATTCAAAAATATTTGGATTCTTGCAGGATTTTGGTTATTTTTTTTGTTTTTTTTGTTTTTTCAGAGGTAGCATTTCATTTCCTTTTACTTTCACATTAACAGGTCGATTTTAGAGCTTGAATAAAATCTGAACCTACTTTAGCGTCACAAAATCCATTAGAAATTGTCATAAAAAACACACTGGTGGTTGTTGTAGCAGCGTTTGGAGTTGAATGCAAAGCCAAACCTGCTCCGTCCTTCAGCTGTGACTGCTGGGACTGGAGGCGGAACCCTGGGCCTTCGCAAACTTCACTTCCACTAAAGTCACTGAAGGTTCCGCCTGCACCGGCCCTGCTTTTACACCGGAATAGGAATATTTAACGGCTGATAATTGAGCCGAAAAGCGGCGCGAAAGACCCGACAAAACAGAACCACTCACCTCCTTCCAGTGGTCGTCAAAGCGTCAGACGGCGGCGTATGTTTTTCTTGTTTTTCTGTCGGTCTGTTGTCAGCAAATGGAGCCTGAATCTAATTTAATACCAGGCCAAAGTAAACGACACGATGGAAATTAAAATTACCTCAGACAAGTCAGTGTTTCAGCCAATAAACGACACTGTTTTCTCGACAAGACACCTCCAACAAATATTTGACCAAATGTCTGGGCAGTGGGCTCCAAACTCCACATAAGCCTTAACGCCATTACTTATTCAGGAAGTTTATTGGTGTGTTAATAATTGATCACCTAATTAAGGGGGGAAGTTGGGGAGATATGGGGCTGGATGCCTCTTTACCAGTGGGCTTTTGGTAAGTGCATGGTTTGGTGGAGCACGACAGAGAGGCGCCGCCGAGAGTAACTTCTGACCAGCGCGTAAAATTCCTTTTCGTACAAATTGAAGCTGATAGAGTGAAGAGGAAAGAAAAACACCGACGGACCGGTCTATGTGCTGGAACTCACAGCAACGCTCAGCTCCGTCCATTAAAAGTTTAGTCGTGTGGAGAGAAAACAGTGAACTGGACTGGGTTTGTGTTCAGTTATGGAAAGATTTGACTGAAAAAGTCCCTTTTTATTCAGTTTTCTCTGTTTCTGATGTAAAAACCATCTACTTTAATCAGTGGTTTTATGAACATTTACATGAACAGGGATTAAAATACAGGAAAATACATTTGTTTCACTGACAAAATGGAATAGAAACAACATACAGAGGATAATATAATAATAAATGAAAGGTTAAATACAGAGAAAAAAAAAAATTTGGAACTGACACAAAAGTAGCTCTGGGGCTTTTTGGGTTAAAGCTCAGAAAAATACATGTTAAATTATTTTTTTAAACTAAAAACAAAGAGACAAAATGGGGTTATCCTTTTATTTATAGGTTATTATGGTAGTATTTTACTGGTCCCCCTCTGTTTTTCATTTTGCAAAACATCTACACATTTCATTCACCATGTAAAAAAATGTTTGTTTTTTTCTTCTTTTTTAAAAAAAGTTTATTGTCTTTTGTTGTTGTATTGATAATATCTTCCCTGCTACTTTTATTCTACTTTAAATTCCTTTTCGTACAATTTGAAACTGATAGAGTGAAGAGGAAAGAAAAACACCGACGGACCGGTCTATGCGCTGGAACTCACAGCGACGCTCAGCTCCGTCCATTAAAAGTTTAGTCGTGTGGAGAGAAAACAGTGAACTGGACTGGGTTTGTGTTCAGTTATGGAAAGATTTGACTGAAAAAGTCCCTTTTTAATTCAGTTTTCTCTGTTTCTGATGTAAAAACCAACTACTTTAATCGGAGCTTTTATGAACATCTACACGAACAGGGACTAAAATACAGGAAAGTACATTTGTTTCACTGAAAAAAAGACAAAAAACAGATGATAATATTATAGTAAATGGCGATAAATCACATAAGAAAGGTTAAATATAGAGAAAAATTCATTTGGGAACTGACACAAAAGTAGCACTGGTAACAATAATAATAATAATAATAATAATAATAATAATAATAATAATAATAATAATAATAATAATAATAATTTTATTTGTCTCAAACTTTTAAATAAAAAAGAAAAAAACTAAACAAAGCAATAAAATCAAGAAGTCAATCACATATGCACCCGTCAATCACAGAACATTGACGAAATACAATAAATTTAACTTAAGCGTACATCTGAATCCACTCATAAACACAGTTTAATAATAAGTAGCACTTCATTTTGCAAAACATCTACACATTTCATTTAACAAGTAAAAAAAATGTTTTTACTTCAATATATGAGGAGAAAATATCTGTTTTTATGACAGAAAATAAAATATTTTGTAAAGTTTTTTTTGCCTTTTTGTCTTTTTTTTCTTTTTGTTGAATTGATCATTTCTTTCCTACTACTTTTATTCTGCTTTAATGGAGCCACTAGAAAACCCAGTCATTGTCTCCTGGGATGAATAAAGTATTATGATTTAAAGTTCTCCATATTGATCTCAGACTCATTTGCTTTCGTGATGAGGGAAAATCCTGTTCTTTTTACATAACGTCATAAATATAATAATAGTTTGAAGCCGATCCATTTGATGTGGGAACTGTTTTTACTTGTAATTATTAGAATTGCATTAGTTATTGTAATTATTTATTCACAGTCATTAAAATATATGAGTATTCTTAATGGATTTATCCCTTAAACCACAATAAAGGAACAGTAACAAACCCTTTACCCTCATTGCTCATATTAGAATTAAGCCACAAAAGATCTTTTTTTTGTTTTTTGTTTTGTTTTTGAAGTAGCGTTTCATTTCCTTTTACTTTCACGTTGACAGGTCGATTTTAGAGCCTGAAAAAAATCTGAACCTTCTACATCTGTGAGTAATGTCACAAAATCCATTAGAAATTGTCAGAAAAAACACACTGGTGGTTGTTGTTGTGGCAGCGTTTGGAGTTAAATTGTAGAATATATTCCGTCGAACGGCTCCATCAGCCTTTTACCGTCATAATTTCACATGAATGTATTCAAAGTCTATATAATTTACATAATGTAACGATTACCTCCGCTCTGGGCCTTTTTATATTTACTTATACGTCATCCAAAAAC
Organism: Sphaeramia orbicularis; assembly: GCF_902148855.1. Classification (NCBI taxonomy): domain Eukaryota; kingdom Metazoa; phylum Chordata; class Actinopteri; order Kurtiformes; family Apogonidae; genus Sphaeramia; species Sphaeramia orbicularis. The sequence continues at coordinate 3,235,113 of NC_043957.1, forward strand.
ACTTAGAAGAGAATGTTTTTCACAAGATACAGGGTTAAGGCTGATTAACTGTCACCATATGTTCGCTGGCTTTTTATCTATAGAATTCTTTTTTTGAGTTATTTATTATTTATTTATATTTTGCAGCACAATTAAGAAATGCATAGGGACAAGATTATATGTGTATTTGTATGTTGTGTGTATATGTGTAAATGTATGTATGTGTATACGGATGTATGAGTGTGTGTATGTGAAAAAATATATAAAAATAAAAGAGTAATGAGAAAAAAGTAAAAGTGAAAGTTAAATAAAAATAAATAAATACAATTAAATAAAATTAAACTAATTAGAAATAATAATAATAAAGGATTAATGTAAAAGGAAGAGGGAGATAAATATATATTTTTAATGATATTTTATGGTGAAGGGGTGGGATTAAATAAACTGCACTTCTTCCCACCCCTTTTTGGGTGTGGAAATGAAACTCTTGTTCCGTTCTTCTGTCTAAAAGTGTCTAGATTGTTGATTTTTGCTTGTTCACATTAGATTACATTAGATTCCTTTTTTTGTCATTGCAAATAAATACAATTAATTTTTTAAGCACAAGGAAAAAATGGGACCCGTAAAAAAAAAAAAAAAGTATAAGAACAATAAATACTAGAGCATAAATTATTCCGTTTATACTCCACATCTTTTCTTAAGACATTTCAGGTTGTTAATATTTTTTTTTAAAAGGGTTAGTCTGTAACTCTAAACATATGTATGTTTTTAGCTCTGCCAGGAGGTATTGTGATCACTTTGCTTTGTGTGTTTGTTTGTTTGTTTGTTTTTTAGCAGGATAACTCAAAAAGTTATGGACGGATTTTCATGAAATTTTCAGGAAATGTTGATACTGGCACAAGGAAGAAATGATTAAATTTTGGTGGTGATTGGGGGCGGGGTGGGGGTGGGGTGTCACATCTCTGTTGGCGGAGGTCTACGCTCTCCGAGTGCTTTTCTTGCTTTACTTGTTTTTTTTTACACTACAACAAAAAGGAAAAATTGCAGTTTTCATTACTTATAGGTTATTGTGATAGTATTTTACTGGTTCTGATCCACTTTAGATTGAACTGACCTAAAATTATTTGAACATCCTTGATTGTTAATATCGCCAGTGTAATTTTTGCATTTCACAAATTCATCCCAGGGGCCGGACTGGACCCTTTGGTGGGCCAGTTTTGGACCCCGGGCCGCATGTTTGACACCTGTGCTCTACATGATCAATGAATTAAATATAGGGGAAAATACCTGATTTACACTGAAAACTGCAAAATACAGAGGATTACACTGGGTTACAAAAAAATGTTTTTTGCAAGTTGTCTGGGTTTTTTCAACTGAATTCGGACCATTTCCAAAAATCCAAAAATGACATCTGTTTTTCTCAGTCAGGTCAGGTTTTTTTGCTAATTTGATTTTGAAAAATTTGATCTTCTCACAAAATTGATGACATTTTTGTGACTTTATCAGTTGATTTTTTATATAGTTCTCACCCAAAATAGGTTTTAAGAGAAAAAAAATAATTTCACCATTGTATCTGTTAGGTACAATGGTGTATTCACCACAGATGTAGCAGAATACGTCAGGCTTATTTTTGCAAGATCTTCTAGTCGAAGCCATTTCATTCACCTGTAATATTAAAAAAAACATTAATCATAAATTGGCAAAAGTCAAATCTTCAGAACTCGTTTATTGCAAGAAATATGAAAGAATTTTGTATCATATGATGTGAAAATGCCCATAAATGTAAGCAAAAAGGTTCAAAAGCCAATATGTAGCATAGTTCAGAAAGTTGACCTGATTGAGCAAAATGAATGTGATTTTTGGATTCAGCACCAAAATTATCCTAAATCAGCTCAAAAAACTGAAACAATACATTTGTTGTTGACCAGTGTAATATTAGAATAAATGGTATAAAAAAAACAAAAAAAACCCAAGCACCGACCACTGACCAAAAGTATCTACTGATCTAAACTGTTTCATACCTGCTGATCCACTAATCCTATCAATCCATGTAAATAATTGGTGTAAAATACAGTTCTTCATCTTTTCGTGGTCATCAGATATGACCCATTTGGTCGTTCAGAGGCTCCGTAGTTACCATGGAAACACCGTCATCTTCTACAACTTTGATTCCCCAGTAAAACCCACAGAATTTGACAAATAACAGCAGTCGTGTACGCATGTTTTATGTTCAGTTAATGATATATTTTCCTGACAAGGTCACTTTTATTCAGTTTTCTGTTTTTTTGATAGAATAACCTTCAATTTAATCTGAGCTTTTCTGAACGTCTACATGATTAATAAAATAAATGAAGGAAAATACCTGCTTTGACTGAAAAGAGACAAAATACGGAAGATAATATGATAAAAAATCACTTAAGAAAGATTAAATATGGTAGAAAATTCATTTGGGAACTGACACAGAAGTAACACTGGCTCTTTATGGTTTACACAGATTAGAAAACGCTGAAACCGACCACAGAATCGACCTTGGACTCAATAAACCACAGCTTTCCTCATCGCTGGCGTATTTTACCGAAAAAGTCACTTTTTCTTCAGTTTTCTCTGTTTTCAATAAAATATCCCTCAAATTTAACCTCAGCTTGATAATTAAAGTATGTGATCAGTAAATGAAATATTGGAAAAGCCCTGATTTTCACTGGAAAAATGCAAAATACAGAGGAATATTTCTTAAGAAATGGTGACAAATGACTTAAGAAATGTTAAATATCCAAAAGAACCCAAACAAAACTAGAAGCACTCGGAGAGCGCAGACCTCCGCCAAGGCTGATCAGTGGCCCCCCCCGTGGCCCCCCCCCACGCCAAGGAGGTTATGTTTTTGCCAGGGTTTGTTTGTTTGTTTGTTTGTCTGTTTGTCTGTTTGTCTGTCCGTTAGTGTGCAACATAACTCAAAAAGTTATGGACAGATTTTGATGAAATTTTCAGGGTTTGTTGGAAATGGGCCCCCCCGTGGGCCCCCCCACCCCCGATCACCACCAAAATTTAATCATTTCTTCCTTATCCCATTTCCAACAAACCCAGAAAATTTCATCCAAATCTGTCCATAACTTTTTGAGTTATGTTGCACACTAACGGACAGACAAACAGACAGACAGACAGACAAACAGACAGACAGACAAACAAACAAACAAACAAACCCTGGCAAAAACATAACCTCCTTGGCGGAGGTAAAAAGGAAACAGAGCTTCTTCAAAAATATGCCTGAGCCAAAACCCTGCATGGCTGATATAGAAAACATGGAAACTCTATATTTATGTAAATAAAGCCCCATGTTTGACTGTTAAATTATCTGAGAATATTGGAATATGCTGAGGCAAATATTTTAAAATATGTTGGTAGTTATTTAGAACATTTAATCTGTTTTTTTTAAATTTTTTTTTTTAAGTGAAATGCCGCTGAAAAATGGACAGTGTATCCTTGATATGTGCAGCAATTTTGTAAGTAAGTACATTTTATTTTTAGAGCACTTTTCACAGACAGGGAGTCACAGAGTGTTTTACAGCGCAAGATACAAATAAAATACAGTTTAAAATACAGTTTAAAATACAGTTTAAAATGCAATTAAAGTAGGGTTTTTGTGCTCAGTCAGAATTTAGTCTGATATGTGAGGAGTTTTGACTTACTTATGGATCTGACAGGAATTTAGGATCAGTTCAAGGATGGGGGGGGGGGGGTCTTTCCTGCACAGTGGTCACTTCATTGGTCACTCCAGTGGTCAGTTCTTCTCCAGCTGTTCTCTTGTTTATTCATGGGTTTGGTTGGTTTAGTTCCAGATCAGCTGACACAGTGTCTGTTTACGCACCATCCCATAATAATACAGTGACATTCAGACCATGACTGTCACTGTGCTGTTCTTCATAAACCTGATCTGACAGGTTTGACTGGGAATCACCTGTTACGTTTTAGACACAAAGGGTTTTTTGCATGTTATCTCCATGAAATGAGGAATAACTATCATTAGAACAAGTTCAAATGTGAGAAAACAGAGGATTAGCAACATTAAAAATGTTTTTATTTCATTGTTTTTTTTTATCAGTTTCTTACGGAAGAGGATTAGGGCCACTGGACTTTAAACTCAGAATTCTGACTTTTTTTCCTCAAAATTCTGATTTTAAACTCAGAATTTGGACTTTTTTTCTCCAAATTCTGACCTTTTTTTTTTTTTTTTCTCAGAATTCTACTTTAAACTCAGAATTCTGACTTTTTTCCTGTGAATTCTGACTTTTTTTTCCTCAGAATTCTGACTTTTTTTTCTCCAAATTCTGACTTTAATCTCCGAATTCTGACTTTTTTTCCTCAGAATTCTGACTTTAAACTCAGAATTCTGACTTTTTTCTCAGAATGGATTTAGAAACTTAAGATGTTCTACTATTGAACTACAAAAAATTTGAAATCATTATCTCAATTGTAATTTTTTGATTCAAAGTCAATAGGTGCGTGACTTGACCCTCAAGCAAATTTTTATCTTCCGTGCCGTCGAACTTCTGTCAGTCGGTATTCTCTAAAATATCCTGGACCACATTTTTGGAATCATCTACGACCTGAACTTCAGTCATCATCTTCTTTATCATTATTTAAAAGGCATCTGAAAAGGACTGTATTTACAGAAAAAAACGTAAGGCTGGATATCATTTTCTGATTTGTATTTCTATTGTTTTTACTTTAGATTATTATTTCAGTTCTATTGTATTTTTAATTCTTTTTTTTTTTCCTGTGTACTGTTTAACCCTTTCATGCACAAACTATGAGAACCTTAATCAAATGTTTTTTCCTGAGGTTTTTTATTCCTCTTTAGGCATGAAAAAAACAATGTGATTGAAAATTTTCTTCTGAAGAATAAATAAAAAAATAAAATAAAAATGATTTTAAAAATTTAAAAAATACATAAAAAGATAATAATGACACGAAAAATTCGTATGAACCTATTTTTCATGAAGTTGCAAAAATGTCCACTCAGCTGGACACCACACATTTAATTTTTGACACACAGAAACATGTATTTTCTGATAAATTGAGTGAAAACTATGGAGGGGGCTTGTGATTCTGGGGGTTTATGCTCAGGAGAGATCTACATAATGTTATCAATTCATGTCAGAAAAGATATGTAGTGTCTGAAAACTTTAATAAAGCTATGTGTAAAAAAACAAAAAAAACAAAAAAGAACAACAAAACCCATGAATATACAAGAGAACAGCTGTAGAATAGCTGTCCACTGGAGTGACCAGTATGCATGAAAGGGTTAAATCAGCCTTTTTTTGGCTTCTATCCTCTCCTGCACAATGGCGTTACTTAAATGAAAATAGTTTTTTTTAAATTTTTTTCTTGCTGTCTATGATGTGCAAATTAATAAAATAAAATCGGGAACAGAATAATTTGGGAACTGACACAAAAGTAGCAGTAGCGGATCTTTATGGGATAAGGTTAAATAAAATAAATAGTGACAACATACTTCATCTAAAATGTATAAGAAAAGCTTTAGTTTATGAGGAACTTATTATCTGCAGTAAATCTAAGTGCATTTGTTTCCTCCTCTGTTGTTTTTGGTCATAAATATCATGTGGAACAGCCAAGGCCACAGAAAAAAAAAAGAAAAAAAGGAAAACATATTGACTGAGACGGTGAGAAAACCCTCCTCCCTTTAAAGGTTTCTCCACAGAGCGGTGGTTCTAGAAAGCACCATCTCCCTCACACTCCTTTCTTTTTTTTTTTTTTTTTTCAGAGTGATGATTTCACTATCGGAGCCAATGGATTCTCCTGGAGAGGCCTTTTAAGAAAGCTGTCTAATGCCGACCATTCATCATCTTGTTGGAAAAACACAGCCTTAGCCAGCAGATAAAAGTGGCATTCATCATTCCATTTATCGTACATGAACATAAATATCAGCCATTTGGGCCACGCGTTCGTACCCGGTGGAGGGAGAGAGCGCATTTTTAGAACCAGAGGCTCCAGCGAGACTGGCTTCAGTTTTTGTCTTTTACTCTGGGGTGTCTTTACTTCTTTTTTTATTATTTTTATTTATTTATTTTTGGTTTCTTTTTTTGCATGGGACCTGATTTCAGTACACAAACACACACCCTTTCCCAAAGACTCTGGATTATATCAGTGAATAAAAATCCAAAGAGAAAAGAGAAGAGAAAATAAAAGGAAAAAAAAAAATCCAAACAGGGTGAATGTGGGTGGTTTTTGTTGTTGTTTTTTTTTAAAAATTAAAATTAGACAAAGGACAATATAAAAAAAAAGTCATATACGGTTGTGGAAAAAATGATCAGACCACCTTTGTTTTCTTCAGTTTCTTGTTCATTTTAATGCCTGCTCCAACTAAAGCTACATTTGTTTGGACAACTATAATGAGAACAACAAAAATATCTCATAGTAGTTTAATTTCACAGCTGATATCTACAGCCAAGAAGATGATAAATATGCAAGTTTTCATTTTTATAATAGTTCTTGATAATTAAACAATAATTATTACTGCCCTGTCTTGTATTCTGTATGAAGTTAGGATTTCAAATACACTATTTTTATTTCTTTTTTTGATTTTCCAGACATTAAGTGTATTTGTACAAAGTATCAGTACCAGATCAGTATCACTGATACCAGCCTGAATTTTACTCGGTATCGGATCAGAAAGGAAATCCGTGGTATCGAACATCACTAGTCGTCAAAGCCAAAGGTGATCCATAGAAATATTACAGGTATTTTTCTGTATTTTTGCGGTAATCCAAAAAATATCATACAGTCGCAGAAAAAATCCTTAGACCAGCCCTTGTTTTCTTCAGTTTCTTGTTCATTTTAATGCCTGGTCCAACTAAAGCTACATTTGTTTGGACAAATATAATGAGAACAACAAAAACAGCTCATAGTAGTTTAATTTCACAGCTGATATCTATCTATTTAACATGTTTTCTTGATAAAAAACAAAATCACTTCAGTTCTAACAACAATATCTCTCTCACTGTACTGATAAAAACAGTGCTTTTATTCATTCTGTGTTTTCTTTTCTGTCTGTTTTAGTCACATGACACACACAGGAGTTCGGACTGGATTGCAGAACCATTGTTTTTGACGACTTTTAATGGAATAATAATTTTTTCATTCCCATTCATTCCACCACCCCTGCTGTTCAGTGGAAAACCTCCCACTTTGTCATTTTTTGTTGGGTAATATTTTAGTTATTTATATTGTTTCCATTTGTCATGGGACAGCTTACATTTTCTGTTTTGACCCTTGAGTTGGATTCAAAATAAAATGGACACAATAAAATGACAAACACCTGATTAAAAAAAACAAAACAAAAAACAATAGTCGTTTAAATTAGTCGACCAATCGAAAAAATAGTCAAAAGATTAATCATTAGAAAATGAGTCGTTAGTGGCAGCACTACATCTGATATTATAATCCATCTGTTTCAACCCTGTCCTCATCTGATGTGAGTTCAGTCACTGCAGGTGTGTGTGGTACTTTTTACAAATATGTGCAACAGAAAAATACACAAAAAAAGCTGTTGAGCTGCAAATGCATTCTATTCACTGAACCCCACAGGAGTTTTTATTCTGGAAGTGTTGCATGTGTAGAAAAACACAGCCTATTTTTTTTAGGGACCGAGCCGAGACCCCTATTGTTTTTCGTTCATTTTTTATCATTATTATTATTTTCCCAACGTCACTTTGAACTGGATTTTGACCCCCTAAACATGCTCGAAAACTCACCAAATTTGGCACGTATGTCAAGTCTGGCGAAAAATTTGATAAAATGCAAAAATTAACCCCGTAGGTGCCAAAAGGGCTCTCTAGCGCCACCTATGTCAAAAAACACGAAAACCGCCATAGTGTCCAGCAGGAATGTCTGAGAGACATGAAACCAATGCCAAAATGTTCCTTACATCCAGCACTACAAATGTTCTAGAGGGCATTGAGAGCTAACTCCAACAGGAAGTCGGCAAATTTCCTTTCAAAGTAAAACCCTCAGTTATATATATATATATATATATATATATATATATATATATATATATATATATATATATATATAAAACTAGAATAAAAATGAGGATATGATAAAAATGTAAATGGTACAGATGCACAGACACACAGACACACACACACACACAATAAAGTTTTTCAAAATCAAAGCCTTATTAAAAATGGTAAAGTATAAGTTTTATGCTCAACTGTTTGTACAATTTCAAGTCACTTAAACAGATTGTGTCTGTCACACACACACACACACACACACACACACACACACACACACACACACACAAAGTAAGCTTTTCAAAATAAAAGCCTCATTAAAAGGTGATGGTGGTTTCAGCAGAAAGGCGCAGGCGTTCTGTAGGGATGAAAGGAGGACGAATGCAAAAGGGAGGGGGCTGGTGTTGGGATGGACAGGTGTGAGCGGAGCTGAGGTGTCGACGGTCACGGGAGGCGGAACGCCCGGTGTGAGGTCCCGCCCAATGCTGCTTGCAGCTTTAATTTATTATTATGTTTTATGGTGGAAATAACTAAAGGTGAAACTGAGGTTTCCTACTAAATGCAACTTTTTCTTCTTATTAAACGGGAAGAATTTTGAAATAAAAGTCTGATTCTAATACACACCTCCTTCAAAATAAAGGTCTGGACACCGTTTAAGGAAATAAGGTATGATGGGCATAAATCTGTCTGTTTCCTCTTCTTATTATCATTATCATTAGCTCTGCTTGTCATTTATCATCACCTTTATTCCAATGTAATACGCATAATATCTGCACTTTAAAACATACACTTTAGACCATATTTATTGTGACTGGAAGGTACTTTTAATTTTATTATTTTTTTAATCTTAGATGGCATTTGAGTTGATATGAATTGTTTTATCGTTTATAACTTATTAACTCTAGCATATTTACATTGGTATTATATATATTATGTGGATTTATGTGCAATGTTCCTTCCAAATAAAATAAAACAATAATCCTGTCACGATAAATGTGACCAAATATGAACATGACTGAGGATGGGGACAAGAAACACGTCAGTTTATTTATGCATAACACGTTAAATTCAGGGTTTTTCTGACTGTAACATGATAAAAACGATCACTGATGTAACATTCCCTCAGCTCTTATCACATAATACAACCCGGACAGATCAAAACAAAACATCTACTCATTTTAACACTTACAGGATGATTATTCTCCAAAGCAAATGATGCTGCTCATAGTTGTGTGGAACTAATTAAACATCATTTTCACACCTTTGAGAAGAGGACTGGTGCTCTATTAACCACATCAACAACACACTGTTACGTTGGAGTGAAGCAGCAGAGTGAAGTGTGCGACTGTCGTGTACACAAAGTACTAACTATATACATTATAAAAATAGGACTGATGGCCCTTTAGCTCTGCATCATGTTCTAGCAAGAATGAATGTGTCAGGTTGTCAGGTTCTGTCTTTATGTTCCAGTCCTAGTCCTCAACTAATTCAATCAAAGTCCATAAATGACTTCTATCAGTGATCAATAGGTAATATATGGATAAGATAAGATAAGATAAGATACTTTATTGTCATTATACAGAATGTACAATGAAATTCAGGTGCACTATCAGGATACGGACTCATAAAATATCAATAGTAATAAATAGTATTAATAACTATAAAATATAAATATTTAATAAAAAAATAACAAAAACAAAATATAAAAACAAATATGCATCACTCACATATCAACATCCATACATTCATTCCCTCACACATCCTCATATGGATAACTGGATCATCAAAATATGCCTCAATATAAGTAAAAGCATTTTTTTTTATATTTCGAAAATTTGTTACAAAAATAAAAAAATTAAATAAAAATAAAAAAAGCAAGAATCTAAATCTGTTAGAATTGTAAACAAACTCTGTAGACATTGTCCCAGGGAAGCTAAATATAAAACATTTGAAATGAATCCAACCAGTAGTTTCTGAGAAGAGGATTGTTGAAATCTAGACATTGGTGACCTTGAGTTTGACCCTTCAAGGTCACTCAAGGTCAAAGGTCATGGACCCAAATCAAAGTCCACATATGACTTCCTATCAGTGCTCAATAGGAACTGTGTTGATATTTCAAACTACCTTTGTGTTATAAACCATCAAAATATAGACTGTTATAAGTCAGGGCACATTTGTAATAGATCCAAAAACTGGTCAAAAATGCAAAACTCAAAATTTCTGAAAACTGGGAAAAAGGTTTGTAAACATTGTCCAAAGAAAGATACATAAAATTTTTAAACAAGTCCAACCAGTAGTTTTAAAGAATGACATTACTGATGTCTAGGTATTGGTGACCTTCAGTTTGACCCTTCAAAGTCACTGAAGGTCAAAGGTCATGGACCTACATCAAAGTCCATATATGACTTCCTATCAGTGATCAATAGTAACTATATTGATATTTTGAACTATCTCTGTGTTATGAACCATCAAAATACGAACCACTAGAGGTAAGGGGAAATTTGTAATATTTCAAAAAATCTGACAAAAATGCAAAAATCTAAATTTCTGAAATCTGGGAACAAGGTTTGTAGACACTGTCCAAAGGACGCTACATAAAAAAAATTCAAGTGAATCCAACCAGTAGCTTTGGAGTACAAGGTGACTGATATCTAGGCAATAGTGACCTAGACTTTGACCCTTAAAGGTCACTCAAGGTCAAAGGTCAAATTAAAGTCCATATATGACTTCTCATCAGTGCTCAGTAGGAACCACATTGATATTTCTAACTATTTCCATGTTACAAACCATCAAAATATGGACCGTTATAAGTAAAGGCACACTTTTAATAATTTAAAAATTTGTTAAATATGCAAAAATCTAAATTTCTTAGAGCTGTGAACAAACTTTGTAGACACTGTCGCAAGGAAAATACAAATAAAATCTGAAATGAATCCAACCGGTAGTTTTGGAGATTAAGGTTAAGGTTGTTGAAATCTGGACATTGGTGATCTTGACTTTGACCCTTCAAAGTCACTCAAGGTCAAAGGTCATGAATCCAAATGAAAGTCCATATATGACTTCTATCAGTACTCAATAGGAACTGTATTGATATCTGTAACCAATTACGTGTTATAAACCATCAAAATATGGACCATTATAAGTAAAGACACATGTTTAATATTTGAAAAAATGGCAAAAATCTAAATTTCTAAAAACTGTGAACAAAGTTAGTAGACATTCTAAAAACTGTGTGCAAAACTTGGAGACATTGTCCCAAGGAAGTTACATAAAAAAATTTGGAATGAATCCGACAAGTAGTTTTGGAGAATACAGTTTGTGAAATGTAGACATTGGTGACCTTGAGTTTGACCCTTAAAGGCCTGTTGAGCCGCATTATGTCAGAAATTCCCATTACGTAATCAAAGTTCAAAATGTAATAAGAATGTCACGTCATCTTGTAATAAAGCCACATTATGTAATAAATAGGGGTGGGCAAGTTAGCGCGTTATTACCGCCGACAATTTTTTAATCTCACGTTAATGCCGTTTTATTATTGTTCTGCCTTTCAAACAAGTCTTAGTTGATTTATAAATACGGACTCTTATTTTGAAACTCATGCTTTTATTTTGCTGGTCCACACACCAGTGCTGTGTGTATGTGCAGCTGAGAGGAGAAAGGAGCGAAGGTTACAAGTAATGCTGATGTTTAAGCTAATTTGTTTATGCTAGCAGTCGCAGATGGGTTGCTAATTCTTTCTGCAGGCTCATGCTAAGTTTATGTAAATTCATTGGTTGTGTTTAGGTCTAATATGTCAGCCTTTGAACTAACCTTTACTCATTTACGATGTGAATGTTGTATTAGCAGTCATTTTATCTCGATGCTAACTTGAATGGGAAAATCCATAGACACGCTAACGATTAGCATTTACAGCTTAATTAAAGATTTACAACGTCTTTTTATTCAGCAACAAAGGCTCACATCAGAGATATTTGATACTATTCATTCTGACAACAACTGAACATAAAATACTCACAGGCAAACGTTTTTGGGGCCATACAAACAAGAGTGAAAGAAACATGTCTGTTAGTTCCTTCTTATGTCTGAACTGACTACGGGAACAACGAAAGGACAAAACATACGTTAGTGCCACTTATTCTGACCACTTCAGGGACCCTTTGGCTTGCTTTGAACAACTGAACATCACATATTAATGGGCTTATTAGTATTAGTACTGATTAGTGGGCTTAAGACTCCTGTCAATCACTCACAACTGTAAATACACTGGTGGGGACATAAACATGTGTAAAAGTAGTGGTTTTTTACATGGACATTTTCATTTTAAATGTCTTCAGATGGTGGGGGTGAGAAGGACACAGTTGTTTGGCAGCACTGATGTGCAATTATTTTTATCACCGGAGTACTTCAGTCTGAAATATCACTGAAAGGAAATACATGCTGTTGATGCGTCCCCCCCCCCCCCAACAACTATGTGATTAATCACAATTAATCGCAGAAACCCATGCGATTAATCGCGATTAAAAATTTTAATCACTGCCCACCACCAGTAATAAACTGACGCATTTTGTAATAAACTACCTCAGTGCATTATGTGGTAAATTTTTTCACATTATGTAGGAAGTTATTACAATTTGAGAAGTTTATTACAAAATGCACTGGACACATTTTTATTCAAAAGCTGTAATAACATGGTTCATTATGTAATAACAATCCAAATTAATATAATTTCAGAGCAATTTAGAAGAAATTAGTCACAGGAGCTCCAGGTAATGGAATCAGAACTTTAACCACAGTTTAAAGATTAATTTAGCACATTACATTTTCCTGAAAATAAAAATGTGTCCAGTGCATTTTGTAATAAACTTCTCAAATCGTAATAACTTACTACAAAAATTTACCACATAATGCACTGAGGTAGTTTATCACAAAATGCGTCAGTTTATTACATAATGCGGCTTTATTACAAGATGACGTGACATTCTTATTACATTTTGAACTTTTATTACATAATGGGAATTTATTACATAATGCGGTTCAACATGGTTTTTGCTTCAAAAAGTGTTGAATTAGCATTGAAAGGGTTAAAAAAATGACAGATGTTGAGTACTTAGTCTTTTTGTTTATGGCTCAACTTAATGAAACAGAAAAAGAAATGTAAAATCCAACTGTAGGAAAAGCCTTTGACATGATTACAACATTGTTCAGAAGTTAGAAGAACGTCTATGAGCAGGAGACCAGAGGGATAAGAAACAGACTGAATGAAAGGATGAAAATGAAGGAAAAAAACCCATTAAACCACAGAACTGAAGAGCAGACTGTGTGATTCCTGCAGCGGTCGATGCTCTGTGGGTCCAAACCTCCGATAAAAGTGCACATGTGGGCTTTTCCTTCTTATTTTCTGTTTCTTCTTTCCCCCTCGTTCATGTCCATATCTGTTCTGTGTCATAAAAGCCACTGATATCAGGCTGATATTCCACATGTTCTTATTGAAGCTCAGTCTCAGCGGTGATGTGTACCCCCTTCCTGACAGAAACAAAACTTTATTTTCCTCCGCTCACGTTATATGTGTTTTGTCAGAAGACTGAAACGTCCGCCGTGTCCCAGATTTCCGCTCTAATTTCCTTCAGAGCTTTATTATTGCCCCGTGATTTATCATTGTTAGTGTAAAAGCTTTTTCGGAATACATTAACACGGCAACACTAGTTTATTTGAAAGGTTTTAGGAAGAAAACGCGCAGGTTTGAATATATTGAAGGAACAATAAACTGCTGAAATTAAATGTGTATTAGTCTTTTACAAAACACTGCTATTGTTTGAGTCCTGAAAAGCACGTCAGATTGATGCAAATTTATCTCATAAGAGTGAAAGAGTGGTTCACTTTTTGGCGCATTTAAAACACCGGTCTGTTTGAGTTCTTCTCTGTTGATTTTTATTTTTATTTATTTATTTATTTATTTATTTATTTATTATTATTATTTGTTCCTTCCTGCTCATCTGCATAACTGTTGGCCTGCCTGTCCTTCCAGTATTCATCCTCCTTTTCTTTCACTGTAAAACTACATTTCCAGTTTAGTTACAGCTCATGTTAAAGACTAGCTTTATTTATATATGAACCACCTCATTTTACATTCTATCCTTTGCTTCTTTTTTTTTTTTTTTTGCAGATTTGAGGCTGTTTTCCCTCATTCACAGGTAGAAAAATCCGACCCTCTATTCCAGTAGAAGATCAGATACTTGCATAAAAATCGGACCTGCTGCTGTCTGCCACACTTTGTGGTCCTGTTCCAGTCTAACTGCATTCTGGGCTTCAGTATTTAAAGTGTTTTCAGTCAGGTTGGGAATCTTTATTGTAAGGCCGATTCGATACACATCTCCATACAGCATCTCCTATCCGATATATTAAAGATACATGTGTAGCGCCTCGCCATGCAATACGATACGATTCACACCCAGATCACGATACACTGTAAGCCCGGACTTTGTATTTACTAAAATGCTTTAATTACAATGCACTTAAATGATTTCAGTTTTATTACATTAGTATAAAATGTTCAGTATATTCTACTAATTTGTAGACATAGTTGAAAGTATGAAAAAGTTTCAGTTGAATGGATGTAACCCTTTTATGCATGAATTATGTGAACCTTAATCAAGATTTTTTCCCCTGAGGGTTTTCATTTCTCTTTAAACATGAAAAAAACAAAGGGATTGAAAAAATTCTTATTAAAAATAAATAAATAAGTAAATAGATAGATAGATAGAATTAATAAAAAGTAAAAAAAAAATACTAAAAGAAAAAAGTAAAAAAAAAAAAAAAAATCATCATCATTATCATAATCAGCTGGACACCAGGGGCCTCATGTACAAAGCGTGCGTACGCACAAAAACCCGGCGTACGCCCTTTTCCATGCTCACGTTCAGATGTATAAAGACTGAAATGACCGTGGAAATGTGCGCTCCTCCACGCCAACTCCACAGCTGGCGTACGCACGTTTCTAGTGCTTTGGAACCATTGTCGACACTTAGAGGTGACACTGAGAAACTGTTAATAATGTGAAAAAGGTCATTCCTCTGATTGATGTGCACATCGGAGATACACAGAAGAACAATGAACACACAAGTGCGTCATCCTACTGTCAGAGCAGCACATCCACCACCAGAACCAGAACCAATTAGACCCTGTATCCATCAATGGCAATCCTGTCCGAATGGACATTCAGCAACAGCAAAGAGACAAGGACCTAAAATTCACTGGTCGATAAATATAGTGTTCATGTCTGTGAGAACATTTATTAGTCGATCCAGTTGCTCATTGACTCCGCCGATTGTCCTCACGATGTCCTCTGGTGACTCGGGTCAGTACAGACCCATGCCGGTCGGACGGGCACCAGCAGTGGGCTGTGGTGGACCGGAGGACCGGCTAACGCTGGGGAGTCAACAGGAGCCTCTGTGACAGGAGGATGATCCTGCGTCTGACCGTCTACTGTCTCATTGTTGGAAAATAATTTGAGTGATTAAACAGGAGTCAAAGTCTGTGATTTCCTCTTTGATTTCCTGACATGATCACACATGAACCTTTATCTAGTTTGTCTGTGATCAGACTGTGTATGACCCGTAGAATGAACTCATGTGTGAGATACACTAACACTAAATCTATATTTATCTTGGGGGTGATCCGCATCAGCCCTGTGAGAAAAGTGTCACAATATCGGCGACTCTTTCCTCAAACAGTCTCAGTTTGTCTCTTTTCTCCTTCCTCCTGTTTCGGCCTCCGCTTCGCGTCCACCTTGACGTCATCGTCTGATCCTGCAGACAGGGGAATCCCAGAGGGAACCCCACCTGCAGACCCCGTTTATGCTGATTTGCATATTTAAATGTGGGCGTGGAGAGGGAGGAGTCAGGTACTCCAACATATGCGCTCAATTCCGCGCTGATTGGGATGAATAAAGGAAGTGTACTTGGATTCGGGCGTACGCACAGTTTCATACATCTTGATTTTTTTGTGCGTTCGGACTTTTCTGGATTTGGGTGTACGGCAGGTTTCAGTATGAAATCCACGCAAGTCTTTGTACATGAGGCCCCAGGTGTTTAATTTTTGAAGTAACGAAGCATGTATTTACTGATAAACTGTGCAAAAACTAAGGGGGGTGGGGGGGGGGCTTATGATTCTGGGGGTTTATGCTCAAGGGAGATCTACACAAGCTTACCAATTCATGTCAGAAAAGATATGTAGTGTTTAAAAACTTTAATAAAGATATACATGCATATTATGGACTGGATCTACAAAGGAACAAAATACTTAACAACAGGAAGTATAATGTTAAAATGTTATTGTTAAAGGATAGTTTGTAAATGTTCATATTTTCATCATTTACTATAAGTTTTTATACTAAAACGAAGAAAAATTTGAAGTTGTCATTACTAATTTATAAATGTAATGTAATATTATGTTTTTCACATTAAACTCAGAAAATTTGGAGTCATTATTTTGAGGTTATTATGCTATTATTATTTTCGTTGAGATCTCATTGGTCTGTATGTGGAACCTGAACAAAAACGACTTCGACATCCTTGATTGTTAATATCTTAAGTGTAATTTTTGCAAATTCATCGTGTGGGCCTGACTAGAACCTTTAGTGGGCCGGTTTTGGCCCCCGGGACGCATGTTTGACACCCGTGCATTAGAACATCTAACTGTCCAAAGGCCACAGTTAAATAGTATCGCCTACTCCTCCCTTTTAGCGCGCACACTCATTCTTTTAAACTGGACGACTTCAGATCAAACAGAGAGAACGTGGCCCCTGAATTAACACGACTTTGACACTTTATGTTCAGAAAAAAGCGACTTCTTTCTTCTGTTTTTCCTGTTGTGATATAATAACTTTCTATTATACTGAGTTTTTAGTAAAGATCAGTAAATTGAGAGCTTAAAATAATAAACTGTGATAAATAACTTGGTTAAATCAAGGTTTAAATGTGGAGAAAAATAGGTCCAGGACTGTAAGGGATAAAACTGCAAGGAGTTAAATGTGTGTGTGTGAAAATAGAAGCAGACAAAGTAAAGCTGGCAAAAACAAGAAGTCAAGTAAAGGCACAGTAGTCGACAGAAGTTGTTGTTGTTGTTGTTTTGCGAAGGGCTCAACTGTACAGTCTGAGCTGCGAAGACGTGTTGTGTTCAGGGTCTTTTGTCATTAAGCGGCGAGCGGCCCTGGATCCCTCAGCAGGACGTCACGCCGCCGCTGTGACATTTGAATGCAGCGTTCCCACCGCGCCCATTACTGGACGGTCTTCTACTGGACTGCCGTCTAAAGCCTGCGTCGGGCCGCCTCTGGCTGGGAGTTGGCCTACTTCTGTTTGAGCGCAGCACATGAGGAAACTTCAGGAGCAACTACAAAGTCTCAACTTCCATCTGCACCATAATAACCCCAGCAGAACCCAGCGGAACTACAGCTGCGCTGCATTCACTTTACACCTCACAAACCTACATCTAATGGGTTCACGCGGACAGAAACGACGGGGGTTGGATCGGCTTTGACGACTGTGAAAGCGCCGCGGTCGATGTTAGCGTCGTTAGCCATTTTTTCAAACAATTCCTCCAACGAAGCGACTGGTTGGATTCATTTCAAACTTTATTTGGATCTTCCTCGGGACATTGTCTACAAAGTTTGTTCACAGTTTTTAGAAATTTTGATTTTTGCAATTTTTTTTAAGTATTAAACATGTGTCTTTACTTATAATGGTCCATACTGTGATGGTTTATAAGATAGAAATGGTTACAGATATCAGTATAGTTACTATTGAGCACTGATAGGAAGTCATATATGGACTTTCATTTGGGTTCATGACCTTTGACTTTAAGTGACCTTGTTGAGCCGCATTCTGTAATAAATTCCCATCATGTAATAAAAGTTCAAAATGTAATAAGAATGTCACGTCATCTTGTAATAAAGCCGCGTTATGTAATAAACTGACGCATTTTGTGATAAACTACGTCAACGCATTTTGGCACATTTTTATTTAAAAAAAATGTAATAACATGGTTCATTTTGTAATAACAATCCAAATTAATATAATTTCAGAGCAATTTAGAAGAAATTAGTCACAGGAGCTACAGGTAATGGAATCAGAACTTTAACCACACAGTTTACAGATGAAAATAAAAATGTGTCCAGTGCATTTTGTAAGAAATTTCTCAAATTGTAATAACTTACTACATAATGTGAAAAAATGTACTACATAATGCACTGAGGTAGTTTATTACAAAATGCATCAGTTTATTACATAATGCGGCTTTATTACAAGATGACGTGACATTCTTATTACATTTGGAACTTTATTACATAATGGGAATTTATTACATAATGCGGCTCAACAAATGCTAAATGCTAAAATGTGTCAGTGTGCATTTTTTACTCACTTGGGAGAAGGGTACTACTGGAGGAACTTTGCGTTGTTTACAAAGTGCTGATTTTAGTGGCTTTTAAAAACCATTCAAAAATGAACAACTTTTGAATTCTGACCGACGACAGATTGTGAAAAATAACACGATCTTTTAAAACATAACGTGTGAAGTGTGCATAATATGCTCACCCGGATACTGGAAAGATAATCAGTGTAATTCAAGTACATATTTGAATGTGAGGTTTTTTTTTTTTAAATTTAATTATTTATTTATTTATATGATATTCATCCATGTTAGTTGGGAATAAAATAAAAAAAAATTCTAATTATCTTAAAATGACTTAAAAGAGTGAAAAATGAACAAAGAAGTTTAAGTAAACATAAAACTTGTGAGAAAAACAGGTGCTCAAGCATCTATCTATCTATCTATCTATCTATCTATCTATCTATCTATCTATCTATCTATCTATCTATCTATCTATCTATCTATCTATCTATCTATCTATCTATCTATCTATCTATCTATCTATCTATCTATCTATCTAACATACAGAGATGAAGCTTAATGTTAAAGATGTGCATCTTAAAGCATAATGTAAAAAAACAAGTTAAAAAAGTGTTTTTATTATTTACCTGTACTGGTTCGCATTAGTAGTCGGAAAATATTTCATTCTACTGTATATTTAAGGTACTTTTTTTTTTCTCATGTCCCATTAGACCAATAATATGAACAGTTATGTCAGGAAGTAGTAAAATATTAACTCATCTATGATAATAGAACTTAGAATTTAGAATATTTTATTTAAAAAGATCAGATCAGATCAGATCAGATCAGATCAGATAAGATAAGATAAGATAAGATAAGATAAGCCTTTACCTCCACACCATCACTGCTGGTTTCATGGTGGTTCATTCTATTATAAATCTGTTAAATTTCATGTTTCGCAGTTTAAATATCTATTTTAAGGGTACGATTCTGAGTCAGAAAAGTATCTTAAAGACTTCAAATAAACATAACTCTGGTATAAATCAACCTTTTCAATTAAAATAAATGAAATCAGCCGTGAAACCACAAAACAAACAAAAGAATAAAATCCTAATTGTGCCATTCGACACGACGCTGTGACGGTTCAACGCCGCGTTTCCAAAACAACCAGAAAAGGAGAAGAAACCATTAGTTTTATGACTATGATGGGGAACGTCCCAACTTCCCTCCTGATATGATGCCCCTGAACGCAATAAAAGCTGTTTGTAATTGCTGGAGATTATGATGAAGCTAAACTTTTATTTCTTCTGTGGAAATCGGAGGATTTGAAACAGGAAGAAAACGTCCTTCATGTTTGGATGAGAGTCTGTGGGGAAGTGTTGATGTTCCTGTTGTGGAAGTGTTCTGTATTTAATACTGTCTGGTTCAGCTTCAGGACTCACTGATGAACACACACAACATACTTCAGTGGTTTACAGATATATTCAGGTGTCAAAATGGTCACTTAACTGTCTAAAAAATGTCCGATAATGAATGGAAGTCATCGTCCTCAAATGTCTTTTTTAATTCCAGGAGTAAAAGATGTTTGGTTTATGGTCACAGAAGAGGAAATAAACTAGAAAATACAGCTGGATGAACAAAACCAAATGTCATACAGTATATTGGAATTTCAAGAAATTTCGTAAAAAAAAAAAAAACTTAAGCAGCAAAAAATGAAAACACCTCCACCCCCATTTTACTGAATGTGACTGTTATTATTATTATTATTGTTATTATTATAGTTATTATTATTATTATTATTATTATTATTATTATTATTATTATTATTATTATTATTATTATTATTGGATTATTATCTACAATAATTATTCCTGATATATTTACAGATGATAATTAAATCAATAAAACAACAAATAAAACAGTAACATATGCAACAAATACTTCTGATATAAATAATAAACATCCGGATCCTATCTGAAAGAAATCATGATGAAATATAAATGTATATTTCTTGGTCTAAAATAAATAAATTCATCAAAATGCCGATGGTTCCACACAGTCCTGTTCTAAACCTTGACTTGAACTTATATGAAGTGATTTTCACATTGATTAAAACTGAGACTTGTATGTAAAAATCAATCTCATATCCATCATTTGACTATTTATCATCATTTACTGCGTCATGGACATATTCTCAATAACGTATTGAGAAGCTGGTTATTAAAAAAGCCTTTACACACACACAGGAAAACCCATTCTATCACTGTACGTATTCATGTACAAGGAACGCAGCGATATTAAAACATAACCGAATCAATCAATACAAACTGAATAGGTTAATTATGCAATATGCTTGATTAATCATTTTGATTAGAAAACAGAATGAGCGACAAAGTGACATAATGAGAAATATGAGCTTATCAGCGTGAGCGCCAACAGATTCATCAATACTCTTGGTATAGGTTAATAGTCGCACTAATTGCTGCGCTCGCTGATGGATGAAGTGGAATTACACATGAAAACACGACGAGGAAAGAAAGGAACAGAACAGCATGTGACACAAGAGGACGATGTAATGAGCATTTAATGGTACGTGTGTCATGTTTGGAGTATGTTCAGCCTGTTTGATCATGTGTGAACAGCAGGGCGACGTGTAGAGGGCGCCACAAAATACAAAATACAGCTGTAGGTTTTACAGTTGAAATTATTAGCCCCCCCCTTATGAAATTAGACAAAACTCTTGGTTTCTCCATAAAAATCGGATCAATGTCCCTGTAGCTTAGCGGCTATTGACATTCGACATTTGGTTCATTTACGTATTTCCAATTTTTAATTTGTGCGTACAATCGAAAGAATGAAAAACAACTCATTTTTTGATTTTTGATTCGTCATTTTTTCATTTTCTAATTGTGGATTCTCAATTGAATATGAAAAAAATCGGACCAATGGCCCTGTAGCTTACCGGCCAAATTCAAAGCTTTGGGAAATGTATCCAGATGCCATTTATTCTCTTTTTTTTTTTTTAAATGAATTTTCCAAAATGTCTCAATGATGACAGATGGAAAACTGTAGATGTTGTGACCTTGCTGTGACCTTGAACTTTGGCCTACTGGGACCAAAATGGACTGGGTTGGTCCCAGGGCCTAGGCCTATCTGTGGGGAAGATCTGGGAAAGATGGGGGGAAGAGTTTTACACTAAAACTGCGAACAAACAAACAAACACACAAACAAACACACAAAGCAAAGCGATCACAGTACCTCCTGGCGGAGGGAACATCCTCTTAGAGTAGTTCTGTACTAGGTCGGCACAGATCTCCTGAGGGATCCTGGCCCATTCTTCCATTGTAAACTGTTCCAGCTGGTCCAAATTGCATGGTTTCTGAGCATGGACACTGACTTTGAACACCCACCACAGATTCTCAACAGAACTGAGGTCTGGGCTCTGTGGGGGCCACTCCAGGACCTTGGTTTTGGTGTCCTTCGGGAACTGTTGGACCAATTTCGATGTATGCTTTGGGTCATTGTCTTGTTGGAAGACCCGGCGACGACCTAAGGCTAGACTTCCAGCAGATTTCTGCGTATTATCCCACAAAATTTCAACATAATGTTCATTTTTCATGATGCCATGCACCCGAACAAGCCCCCCTGTGCCCGAGGCTGCAAAACAGCCCCACAGCATGACCCCCCCCCACCATGTTTAAGGGTTGAAGGCCTCTCTTTTTCTTCGCCAAACATAAGCAACATCCATGTGCTCAGACAGTTCCAGTTTAGTCCCATCAGACCAAAGCAAAGACTTCCAAAACTCATCTTTATCCTTCAGTGGTACCCTGTTGAGCCACATTATGTCATAAATTCCCATTATGTAATAAAAGTTCAAAATGTAATAAGAATGTCACGTCATCTTGTAATAAAGCTGCATTATGTAATAAACTGACGCATTTTGTAGTAAACTACGTCAACGCATTTTGACACATTTTTATTTTAAAAAAATATATTATAACATGGTTCATTTTGTAATAACAATCCAAATTAATATAATTTCAGAGCAATTTAGAAGAAATTAGTCACAGGAGCTACAGGTAATGGAATCAGAACTTTAACCACACAGTTTAAAGATGAAAATAAAAATGTGTCAAGTGTATATTGTAATAAATTTCTCAAATTGTAATAACTTCCTACATAATGTGAAAAAATGTACTATATAATGCATTGACATAGTTTATTACAAAATGCGTCAGTTTATTACATAACGCGGCTTTATTACAAGATGACGTGACATTCTTATTACATTTTGAACTTTTATTACATAATGGGAATTTATTACAGAATGCGGCTCAACAACCCCACATACATACCCCGCCCCTTTGGTCCAACAAATCGATAAGAGGACCCAATGTGGTGGTGCACCATCGACCTGGACAGTGATGGGTGGTTGAAGGTCATCCAGTTGTGGCGCCACATATTCAGTCAAAAGGTCAAAGGTCAACATTTGGAGTAACTGACCTCTCATTGAAGCATAATTATACGATTCCACATGACACTTTGATAACCAGTGAGTACTTAGAACAAATCTGATGAACATATGTGGTCAACTGCTTTTGTAATAATGTGTTGAAATGGTAAAAACACTTTGTGAACACCTTGAATAATTTGTCGTGTGCTGAGAACACAGATTTTGGAGGACGTACTTAACTGAATTTGGCCTGTTAACAATTTAGCATTTTCCAACAAAGACATGTGGGGTATTTAGATGTTTCTCTGGTTTTATGATGATTCTTTGGAAATGTTTACAGAGCTTTGAGAATATGTGTCTCAGTTCCAACAACATCAGCAGGAACCCAGACAAAGATCCTCTCCAGTAAAGATGGATGAAACTGAAGACAAATCCACAGTTTTAATCACTAAATTTAATTAAGTATATAAACAGTTTCTAAGGAATTTCACTTTTTAAGAAAAAGGACAAAAAAGTTGAATATTTTTTGCAGTTGAAGAGTCAATATAAAACCTTAGACAGTGGAAATCAAAGACATGGTCATGGTGGATCCTCACTTGGGCGGCTGGTTTTCATGTACGTTTCATGTCTCATGTCTCTGTTTTTCTTATGTTAACTTTCCCCCTGGCCCTTTTTCTAACCTTGACCAAGTTGTTTTTATGCCTAAATCGAACAGTGTGTAGAACAGTGATGCAAATGACTTAATTTTGTGCTGAATTTAGGTGGATGATGTAGTGTTTGTAATTTTTCTATCCACAGGCTGATTTTATCTTCACACAAATGATAATGTGTTGGTGAATAAAGGCTGAGCTTGTTTATGAGTCACATACTCAGTTTGGACTTGAACTATGTTATAAAGTATCTCTCACAACCCATGTTCATGTTCCACTATCACAAAGAAGACTTGTTGAGGATGAATTACAATTTCAAGTATTAAACTATGTCCTAAAAACATGTCTTTATCTTCTTCTGGGTCAGAGGAGCATCAGCTTGAATAGAGTAGCCCAGTCTTTCCTCTCTCCTCCACCTCCTCCAGCTCCTCCAGGGGGATTCTAAGGCGTTCTCAGGCCAGCCGAGAGCTATAATCCCTCCAGCGTGTCCTGGGTCTGCCCTGGGGTCTCCTCCCAGTTGGACTTGCCTGAAACACCTCACCAGGGAGGGTCCAGGGGGCATCCTGACCAGATGCCTGAACCACCTCAGCTGGCTGCTCTTGATGTAGAAGCAGCAGCAGTACTCGGAGCACCTCCTGGACGGCTGAACCTTATCTTATCTCTGAGGGAGAACCCAGCCACCCTGTGGAGAAAACCCATTTCCACCAGTTGTATCTGCGATCTTGTTCTTTCGGTCACTACCCACAGTTCATCACTACAGGTGAGGGTCAGCACCAAGATGGACCGGTAAATCAAGAGTTTTTCATTTTGGCTGAGCTGCTTCTTTACCACAACAGACTGGTACCAGTACTGCCGACGCTGCCCCGATCCCCTTGTCGATCTCTTTCTTCCCTCACTGACACTGAACAAGAACCTGAGATATTTAAAGTCCTCCACTTGGGGCAGCAACTCTTCTCCAAGCCAGAAATGGCACTCCATCCTTTCCCAACCGAGGACCATGGCCTCGGACTTGGAGGTGCTCATCATCAACCATCCAAATGCAAGCTGGAGGTCACAGCTTGATGAAGCCAACAAGACCACATCATCTGCAAAAAGCCGAGGTGTGACCCTGAAGCCCCCCAAACCAGACTCCCTCCACCCTTCAGCTGCACCTACAGTTTCTGTCCATGAAACTTATGGTCATTTATGACAGAGTCCAACTCTCACTGAGAACGAATCTGACTTACTTAAAAAATGTGTTCAGTTGTGATACACTTATTGTATATTGTACAATCACAAACACCACACAGCAGGATGGGTGGTGTTTACAAGCTGCACCTGAACCACTGGCAAAAACTGTGCGAGCAAACTTCTAACAAGAAGAGCTAGCCAACCATGAAGTACATGGGAAGTACGAACGTTAGTCACTTATGCCCCGTTTCCATTGCGTGGTATCCACTCGACTCAGCTCGGCCTTTTTGTGTTTCCATTACGAAAAAGGACCTGGAATCTGGTACCCAGTACTACCGTTTTGGTATCACCTCCGCTGAGGTTCCAGGACTGGGGACCAGATACTAAACCATGACGTGTACACACTGCAGACCACTGACTGGTCAGAGAGTTTTCTCTGTTACCCACCGTTTTACAAAAAACAGATGCGGAAGTGGACAGTAAATATGTCGGTACATTAATCCACATGATAACAGCCCAAAACGACACCATGGTCGGTCCAGGAGATTCAGTCTTTGGTGGCCGACGGAAAAATTCAGACGAGACAACACGCAACGAGTGAGTTTTCAGCAACTCTCTGAACTGACATGACGGAAGTAAAGCGCCGCATCGCTATGACATCCAGGTACTGTAAAGTCGGTAGTATCTTGTAATGGAAACGGTCTCCAGGAATACCGAGTCGAGCCGAGCTGAGCTGGTTCCACGTGGTGTAAACGCGGCATTAGTTGAAACATATTCCGGAGTGACACCAAGTGGACAGAAAATATCTGCCATCACCCAGTTCCTGTCATGTCTCTGTCAAATTGTGCCGTGAAGAGACAGGTTGGCAACGAGCCCAGGCCATTTCAGGAAAAGTGCCAGACGGAATATTTTTTTGTCGCGCACAGGGACAACCCTACATGAGAAAGTTGTGGTGTATAAGGAATACAACGTCTGACGTCATGACTCAACTAGACCTGCTGAGGAGTTTACAAAGTACCAGCGAGATGACAGAAAGAACCGGGTCACCAATCTGAAAAAACGTCTATTGAGGCAACAAGATTTATCTAAGAAAGTAAACAAAGAATGAAGCAGCAGTCGAAGCTAGCTATGTGGTGAGTGACAGGATTTCTAGAGCCGGACAGCCATTCAAAGAAGGCCAGTTCATCAAAAAGTACATGTTACTAGCAAGGTTATTATCGTTAACGAAAACTAACGAATGACAAAAACTAGAACTGTAAAAACATTTTCGTTAACTGAAATAAATAAAAACTATAATTAAAAGAAAAAAAAAAACATAACTAACTGAAATTGTATTGTGTGTTTACAAAACTAACTAAAACGGATCAAAAATTATGGATAAAATTCCCTTCGTTTTTGTCATTGTCAGTGTCGGATTGATACGAAATCGATTTATTTTGCTCTAGCAAATTTAGCTAGCGGCACCATACGACACTTTTTGGTCTGTTACTTGTGTTCACTTGTGGTTTCCAGTCGTCTTCTGGTCCCCACTCTACCTGGAAACATGGAGACTAAAGCAGCAGAGTCCTGTCTGGGATTTATGTGAATACGACCACAGAGAAGAAGAGAAAAGAGACCACTGAACTACAACTGAACTATAACTGAACTAAAACTAAGCATTTAGAAAATAACGAAAACTATCAAAAACTAGCAAACCTGCTCTAAAAACGAATTAAAACAAACTGAATTAGAGAAAAGCAGTCCAAACTAAATAAAACTAAACTAGAATGAAAAACCCGAAACTATTAGAACCTTGGTTACTAGCTGCGAGTAAAGTAAAGGAACCTTTTTTTGTGGAATACTTCATGCGGAACCACCTGACTCAGACTCTACCTCCAGCGACCTCCAGGTAAGTTGAGTTTCAGACTCCTGATGCAGATGAATATGTGCAGAAGAACCACTGCAGTCCCAGACACAGACTGCAGCGCTGGTAGAACAGCGTGACATTTGCCGAGCTTCAGTTTGTTGGTTCTTTGCCGTTAATGCTCTGCCGCTGGCTCTCATTGTTTCCTCGCAGAAGGCCTTTCTCATCAGACTGCTTTCTTTTTACCCACAGATAGTTTGATGGACTGATTGATAGATGGCTGCAAACTGTTTGATGCCAAATGAATGCCCTGCTCACTGAGTGAAAGGTCAGGCCGAGATGAGAGATGATAATGATTTTTTAATGATGGTTCTGAAAGGCGCCCCATTTGCTCTTCATTGGAAGTGCTGCGAAGGAGGGGAAGACTTACGCAGAGAGAGAGAGAAAATGCAAAGTAGAAAATACACGAGCACGTACGGCAGGCCTTCTCCTGAAAGCAGATACAAGCCTCACCAAGTCCCATCCCTTTATTCTGTTCACCTCTTAACTCTAACGTGTGATAGAACTGTAGAAAAAAAGTGATTAAACGACTGTTTGATGGAAGATTTTACTTAACTTACATTAGAGCAGGGGTGTCAAACATGCGGCCCGGGGACCAAATGCGGCCCGCCAAAGGGTCCGATCCAGCCCCTGGGATGAATTTACAAAGCGCAAAAATTCCACACTTTTGAACAGAATTAAGAAAAAAAAAAAAATTTGCTTGAATTAAGGAAAAAATGTTGAATTAAGCAAAAAAATCTTAAATTTAGTAAAAAATCTTGAATTAAGCAAAAAAAAAAAAAAAAAATTCAATTAAATAAAACAAATCTTTAATTAAGCCAAAGAAACAAAAAAAAAAAACAAAAAATCTTAAATTAAGTAAAAAATTTTTTTGCTTGAACTAAGGAAAAAATATTGAATTAAGTAAGAAAAAACTTCAATTAAGTAAAAAAAAAAATTTAATTAAGCAAAAAAACGAAAAAAAAATCTTAAATTAAGTTTTTTTAAAAATTTAGCTTGAATTAAGGAGAAAATCTTGAATTAAGTAAAAAAAAAATCTTCAATTAAGTAAAAAAAAAAAATCTTGAATTAAGCCAAAAAAAAAAAAAAAAAAATTCAATTAAGTAAAACAAATCTTGAATTAAGCCAAAAACAAAAAAAAAACAAAAACTTAAATTAAGTAAAAATTTTTTTGCTTGAACTAAGGAAAAAATATTGAATTAAGTAAAAAAAAAAAATTCAATTAAGTAAAAAAAAAAAAAATTAATTAAGCAAAAAAAAAAACAAAAAAAATCTTAAATTAAGTAAAAAAAATTTAGCTTGAATTAAGGAGAAAATCTTGAATTAAGTAAAAAAAAAAAAATCTTCAATTAAGTAAAAAAAACAAAACCTTGAATTAAGCAAAAAAAAAAAAAAAAAATCTTTAATTAAGTAAAAAAAAACTTGAATTAAAAAAAAAAAATCAGAAATTTAGCAAAAAATCTTGAATTAAGAAAAAAAAAAAGCTTGAATTAAGGAAAAACATCTTGAATTAAGTAAAAAAAACCCAAAATATTCAATTAAGTAAAAAAATCTTAAGTTTAGCAAAAAATCTTGAATTAAGAAAAAAAAAAAAAAAAATAGCTTAAGGGAAACATTTTGAATGAACATAACCAAAATCTTTAATTAAGTAAAAAAAAAAAAAAAAATCAATTAAGCCAAAAAAAAATCTTAAATTTAGCAAAAAATCTTGAATTAAGCAAAAAATCTTGAATGAACAACTTCTAATTTTTGTCTTTGTTTTAGTGCAAAAAATCACATTAAATTGTGAAACTTTTTCCATTTCCAAACTCTCCTGTACCAATAAAATGTGACTAACCTGAACAAATGTGTCCAACCTGAAATGTCTGTATTAAATTCAGTCCAGTTTGAACTCTTTTCTTCCTGTTCCTCAGTGTTTAGTGTCTTTGGAGATCTGATCCAGAATGCACATGGACTAATGAGAAGTGGAGGAAGAAGATTAGTAAAACTGCACTGATTTTTCTTTAGAAATTTCAGTTTTTTCAGGTTATTTACATCTTTGTTTTTAGGATAATTTATTAAAGTATGTATTTTCATTATTTAATGGGTTTTTTGCACTAAAACACAGACAAAAATGTGGAGTTGTCATTATTTATCGGTTATTCTGTTATTATTTGACTGGTTGGGCCCACTGCAGATCGAATTTAGCTGAATGTGGAACCTGAACTAAAATGAGTTTGACCCCCCTGCATTCGAGTTTGAGTTTAAAGCACAGCGGTATGTTCAGATCAAGGTTCTAATAGTTTGGGATTTTTCATTCTAGTTTAGTTTTGACTTTTTTTCTCTAATTCAGTTCGTTTTAATTGGTTTTTAGAGCAGGTTTGCTAGTTTTTATTAGTTTTTGTTTTTTCTAAATGCTTAGTTTTTTGTTTGGTTTTAGCATTAATTTTAATTTGTCGTATCTTTTTTCTTCCTTGTCATTGTATTCAAATAAATCCCAGACAGAACTCTGCTGCTTTCTTCCAACTTTAGTCTCCGGCTCTAAATGACAAGAGACGAGAAGTGACGGACCATGAAATGTCGTACGGTGCCGCTAGCTAAAATTCCTTGAGTGAAATAAATCGATTTCGTATCAATCCGACATTGACAAAGACGAAAACGAAGGGAATTTTACCCATAATTTTGTATCCGTTTTAGTTAGTTTTGTAAACACACAATACAGTTTCACTTGGTTATTGTTTTTTTCTTTTAATCATAGTTGTTATTTATTTCAATTCTAGTTTTTGTCATTTCGTTAGTTTTCATTAATGATAATTACCTTGGTTCAGATCTGGCAAATATTTTTTAAACAAGGTTATTTTTCAAAGGACTGGGTCAGTTTGAGAGCGTTTGTCAGCGTGTTTCCTGTTCTGCAGTGAGGTATAAAATAAAGGTGTTTACAGAGAGGAAAAGATGCGATCTGAATGAGCAGGAGAGTCCGAATCGAGTCTGAAAAAAAAGGAGGATTAGCAGAGGAGGACCTTTAGAGTCAGACTAATTAGATGTGTTCACAAATAGGATGAAATAGATTCACGTATCTTGCAGAAGGATCTCCATTTCAACAGCCGTTCCAGTGTAATTACTGTGTATGTTGATGTTGATATGATGTGAAATCTGTCGAGCAGGTTGTGACTCGCTGTATTTCAACAGAAAACGAAAAAAAACCCAAAAAAGAACGACAGTCGGTGGAACTTTGAGGTGAAATATCGTGCATATTTTTATAGAAAGCAGGACAGGAGGGGGATTTTCTTGTTTTTCTAGAGATGAATTGTTATCACACTTCACTGCACATCAGTCGGACGTTTTTCAAAACTGCGTTAACCCTTTATCAGGCAAGTGACTATTTTTGGTCATTTCCGCATGCGTTACAAGACAGTGACAGCAACAGTTCCAGTGAGGAAAGTGAGGCAACTATCTGAGGTCCAATGTGGTCTCCAGTGTCTGTCAAGTCCAATGTGGTCTCCAGGGTCTGTAAGGTCCAATGTGGTCTCCTGGGTCTGTAAGGTCCAATGTGGTCTCCAGGGTCTGTAAGGTCCAATGTGGTCTCCTGGGTCTGTAAGGTCCAATGTGGTCTCCTGGGTCTGTAAGGTCCAATGTGGTCTCCAGTGTCTGTCAGGTCCAATGTGGTCTCCTGGGTCTGTAAGGTCCAATGTGGTCTCCAGTGTCTGTCAGGTCCAATGTGGTCTCCTGGGTCTGTAAGGTCCAATGTGGTCTCCTGGGTCTGTAAGGTCCAATGTGGTCTCCAGTGTCTGTCAGGTCCAATGTGGTCTCCTGGGTCTGTAAGGTCCAATGTGGTCTCCAGTGTCTGTCAGGTCCAATGTGGTCTCCTGGGTCTGTAAGGTCCAATGTGGTCTCCAGTGTCTGTCAGGTCCAATGTGGTCTCCAGGGTCTGTAAGGTCCAATGTGGTCTCCTGGGTCTGTAAGGTCCAATGTGGTCTCCAGTGTCTGTCAGGTCCAATGTGGTCTCCTGGGTCTGTCAGGTCCAATGTGGTCTCCAGTGTCTGTCAGGTCCAATGTGGTCTGCAGGGTCTCTAAGGTCCAATGTGGTCTGCAGGGTCTGTAAAGTTTTTTTTTTTTTTTTTGAATAATTAATTTATTTCCCTTACTTGCTAATTTTTTCATTCACAAATGTAAGTTCTGTAACACAAAACCAAATACTGTTTATTTTTTGAAAGATGTTGAACTTCATTTAAAGCTGTTTGATAAATCTGGAACAAAAAGGCTGTAAAAACATCAGTATTTGCTCTGATTTGGACATTGTATTATAGTGTATTCCCCCTGGCAAACTTGTTCTGTTATTTTCTCGTTGTATACATTGTTTGTCTACTCTACTTCATTCAATAAAGATTTATTGAAGAAAAAAAAAACTTCTGTAGGTTCATCACATGATTCCATCACAGATTTGAGGTCAGAGCAGTGACTTGCACTGTGGGCTGTTCACGAAAACGACATCTGACTTCTGTTGTCTTTTGTAGTTTTATCCAAAAATTGAAAGATGAGATGAGACAAAATAAGATGAGATAAGATGAGATAAAATGAGATAAGATGAGATAAGGTGAGATAAAATGAGATAAGATGAGATAAAATGAGATGAGATAAAATGAGATAAGATGAGATAAAATGAGATAAGATGAGATAAAATAAGATGACATAAAATGAGATAAGATGAGATAAAATAAGATAAGATGAGATCAAACAAGATAAGATGAGATAAAATGAGATAAGATGAGATAAAATAAGATAAGATGAGATCAAACAAGAAAAGATGAGATAAAATAAGATGAGATAAAATGAGATAAGATGAGATGAGATAAGATGAGATAAAATAAGATAAGATGAGACAAAACAAGATAAGATGAGATAAGATAAAAATAAGATAAGATGAGATAAAATAAGATAAGATAAGATAAAATAAGATAAGATAAGATGAGATGAGATAAGATAAGACATTTTTTGCAGATTTTAAGGGCTGCTTCTAGAAGCCATGGAAGGCCATTCTTGCTGTTTCTGTCCAAATGTGGTGTTTGTGAAGGGCTGGGTGTGCCAGGGCTTCTGCTTCGGCTGTGGTGCATTCTGGGCTGGGGTCGAGGTCAGCAGCTGGGTTCCACATCCGCAGAACCGGCAGCATCTGGTCCAGGTGTTCCATCTGGAACGGACCCGCATCCATCAGGACATGACTCATGAACTGGTCAGAGGACTGGCTTCACTGAACCCAAGGCAGCGGCCATGTTGGTCTGTTTATGTACTGATGATCAGAATTCAGTCCTTTCACCTCGTCTTCCTCCTTCACTGTCGTCTTAAATGCTCTGGAATGTGTTTTTACTGGAACTTACTTTGGCTTGAACACAGAAATAACATGAATCAGTTCGCTGTCAGAGTTTCCAGTGACTGTTACTGGTTGTGAGTTGAAATAAATCAGATGGGGTCTGCGTTTTGTCGCTCTTAGGATATGTTAACATATTTAGGTTTGATGTAATGTACAGTCGTGGAAAAAATTAGTAGACCACCCCTTGTTTTCTTCAATTTTTTGTTTATTTTAATGGCTGGTCCAACTAAAGGTCCATTTGTTTGGACAAATATAATGAGAACAACAAAAACAGCTCATAGTAGTTTAATGTCAGAGCTGATATCTATCATTTAACATGTTTTCTTGATAAAAACCAAAATCACTTCAGTTCTTGCAACAATATCTGTGTCATTGTACTGACAAAAACAGTGCTTTTAGATGTTCCATGTTTTCTTTTCTGTCTGTTTTAGTCACATGACACACACAGGAGTTAGCAGTTGGTTGTATAACTATTGTTTTTGATGACTTTTGATGGTCTAATAACACTGGGTTACAAAAAAAAAAAGTTTTTTGCAAGTTGTCTAGGTTTTTTCAATTGAATTAGGACCATTTTGCACCGCTAAATCCAAACATGACATCTGTTTTTCTCAGTCAGGTCAGGTTTTTTTGCTCATTTGATTTTGAAAAATTTGATCTTCTCACAAAATTGATGACATTTTTGTGACTTTATCAGTTGATTTTTTATATAGTTCTCACCCAAAATAGGTTTTAAGAGAAAAAAAATCATTTTCTAACAGGATGTTTTTATTATTTATTATGTATTCACCGCACATGTAGCAGAATACATCAGGCTTATTTTTACAAGATCCTCTAGTCGAAGCCATTTCATTCACCTGTAATATTAAAAAAAAAACATTAATCATAAATTGGCAAAAGTCAAATCTTCAGAACTCGTTTATTGCAAGAAATATGAAAGAATTTTGTATCATATGATGTGAAAATGCCCATAAATGTAAGCAAAAATGTTCAAAAGCCAATATGTAGCATAGTTCAGAAAGTTGACCTGATTGAGCAAAATGAATGTGATTTTTGGATTCGGCACACCAAAATTATCCTAAATCAGCTCAAAAAACTGAAACGATAAATTTATTGTTGGCCAGTGTTATTTTTTCCACGACTGTACACAGTGTCAATGATTTCACAATATTCAGACTGATCTCAAGAAATCGCGTTGACCTCAGTGACATCAGTTTATCTCATTTGGCGTGCTATACGTACGCATTTGTATCCTCTTTAGCATGTTATTTAACACCATTTGATGACGTATCAGTGCGCTAGCTGCTAACTGTGCTAATCGCTAACTCTAACCTGAACCGCTAATCATGCTACCTGCTAATGGCGTGCTATTTTATGCAGCGTAAATATACAGACTGAAAGCTTATAATGCGTACAGATAACACGCCAATTAAAAGTAGCGTGTTATCATGATATCACATTACAATATTTAACAAGTGAGAGAAATCCACATAAGGGGCAGCAATGAAATGACGACGAAGTTGTTCATTTTTGCCTGATCTTTAAAATTCTGTCCACCAACTAAAATGTGCACATTGTAAACAAAAAGAAAATGACCAGACTAGCATCTGTCTGCACAGTGTGCATAAAACGCACTGTTTCTAACATTTGATCTGTATGATTAGGGCTGAGCTGGATTTACAAAAATAAAATCAAATTAGAGCCAAAAAATAAATCAATATAAAATATTTAATAATTTGATTTATTTATTTTATGTGCATTTTACGCACACTTGGTGACAGATGCTAGTATTTTTGAACATTTGACCTAGCGCCAAAAACAATAATGCAAATTAACCAATGTTGGAGTTAATCACTGACATATGCCAGGATGAAAAAATCTAATAATATGTGATCCACTTTTTATGTAGTATATTGAAAAAAAAAAATTTTTTGTGTTTTTTTTGCATCAAAAAATGGTTTGTTTCCATTACAAACACGACATTTAAAGGGTTAAAAAATGTGACAAATATTGAGTATTTGGTATTTTTATTTACAGCTCAAGTTGATGAAATAGAAAAATGTGTAAAAGAATTAAAAACAAACTGTATGAATTTTTTTTTTTGTGGACATTATTCCACAAGTGTGCCAAAAAGGCACACTTGGTGCTTAGTAAAGGCCATGGCGGATGGGATACCAGAGGGTTAAGTGGTGAGAACAAGGACGACTCCACAGTTTCAGTCTATCTGCAGATAATCCCGCCCTTTCTTATGACATGAAGGTCACCTGACAACAACAACAAAGACCAGACTATAATAAAACTAAACCATCAATCAATCAATCAATCAATCAGATTTTATTTATATAGTGCCAAACCAACAGAATCCTCCAGGATCCATTTAATTTTGGTTTCCTGAAAAAAGGGATTTTTTCAGATAGGAGGTTTTGTATTTTGGCCATCGAATATATTTTTAGCAAGTTGTTTTGTTTTTTTAATCATCCATCCATCCATCCATCCATCCATCCATCCATCCATCCATCCATCCATCCATCCATCCATCCATCCATCCATCCATCCATTATCTGCCGCTTATCCAGTTTTTTAAATCAATTACTAGAAATTTCAGGCGACCTCATTTGAATTGCAGGTGACCCCACATGGGATCCCGACACCGTCTTAGACCATCATCCAACAATAAATCCGTCGAAGCAAATGTTCTTGTCTCTTTTCTGTGCTCATGACAGAAGAGTTTGATTACCTATCAAAGTTACATACTCTAATGTTAAAAAAATATGAATAACTGTTGATTTTTTTGCAGTTCGGATGCTACTCTTAAGGTCCCCAAGTCAATGAGTGCAGAAGTTTGGCTTTGAAAAGTAGTAGACCATAATAAAAACAAAACAAAACAAAAAAACATGAATATTCAATTGCACCAAACTGTTCAAACTACATGATTTTAGAAGAATTTAACAAAAACAGCAACTTTAATCATTTGCAAGACAATAAACAGCCACTAAAGTGAAGTGAATTTATGTAAAACCCTATTTTCAATGGGGGTAAAATATATTAAATAAACAAATCAAAGAGCGCAGTCATGTGGAGCAGAAGCAGTGACAGTATGACCTTACAAACAGATGACATATGGGGAGTGTGCTGAGCAGGTGACCACGGTTACACTCTTGCAGACAACTGTGCAATAAGTCACCCAAACTTACTTGATTTATAACATTTAACAAACATGTAATTGCGGGCCTCCAAATGGAAGTCAAGGCCACAGGAGGGGGCCGGCGGCGAACCCCCCCTCCCCCCAAAATGACAAGTGCATCGGTGCCATGCAACAGGCATTTGTCATCCTTTGGCGGAGCTCCAGACAGGGGCGGTGATACCAGGTCCAGGGATGAAAGCGCTCATGGGTGGGCAGCGTTTGTGGTGACTGAGACGGAAACGGGTCTGGGATTACTTCTGTCTGAGCCCGGAATATTTGGGCTTCTGCATGAAATGAGCAGAAACCATGAAACCATGTGTGACCCACAACATCTGGGAGATCAACTTCCCGCATCAGCACTGACCCCCCCTCCACTGGGCATCCACTTCCAAAGCATCAACTATTAAAACATTACAAATCCAGTCTGGGGCGCCGCTAGCAAATGTGAGCCCCATGAAAACTAAACGATTATAAAATTCAGTATCTTATTGATTTGTTGGACCAAAGGGGCGGGGTATGTATGTGGGGTTGTTGAGCCGCGTTATGTCATAAATTCCCATTATGTCATAAAGTTCAAAATGTAATAAGAATGTCACGTCATCTTGTAATAAAGCCGCATTATGGAATAAACTGACGCATTTTGTAATAAACTACCTCAATGCATTACGTAGTAAATTTTTTCACATTATGTAGTAAGTTATTACAATTTGAGAAATTTATTACAAATTGCACTTGACACATTTTTATTTTCATCATTAAACTGTGTGGTTAAAGTTCTGATTCCATTACCTGTAGCTCCTGTGACTAATTTCTTTCAAACTGTTCGGAAATTATATTAATTTGGATTGTTATTACATAATGAACCATATTACTACTTTTTTTTTTTTTAATAAAAATGTGTCAAAATGCGTTGACGTAGTTTATTTCAAAATGCGACAGCTTATTACATAATGTGGATTTATTACAAGATGACGTGACTTTCTTATTACATTTTGAACTTTTATGACATAATGGGAATTTATGACATAATGCAGCTCAGCAGGGGTAGGGGCAGCAGTTCTATACATGGGGGTGCGGTCCAAGCGAAGCGAAAGTGAAACTTAATATGCTTTCAACGTCCGAGTCCTGGCTTCTATACCTCTGTTAGGCAAGGACCAACATAGAAGGTAAATGTATATGTGAAACTGGAGTAAAATTATGGAATAACCTCAATTAAGAATTAAAACCATGCACATCAGTCACTAAATTTAAAAGGATGTTTAAAACTAAGGTATTCAATAAAGATAAAATATTTGGATAAAGTAAGCCAATTATCACTATAAATCTAAGATGATGACAGAATCAGTTGGAAAGCCCATATCAAACATGTACAAACCAAAGTCTCCAGAAGCATCAAAATGATAAATAAAGCAAAGAAGGTTTTGGATCAGAAGTCACTACACATTCTGTACTGTTCCCTAGTCTCACCATATTTACAGGACGGTGCTGAGGTCTGGGACAACAACTACAAAACCTCACTACAGCCACAAACTATTATTCAAAAAAGAGCAATACGGTCACTCATAACGTTGGCTACCAGGAACACACAAACTCATTATTCTTACACTCAAAATTACTCCAGTTCACAGACACTGTGGACGATCAAACAGCTCAAATAATGGACAAAGCTAAAAATAATCTTTTACCAACAAATATACAGAAATTATTCAGTATTCATGAGGGGGGTTATGATTTAAGGGGGAAATTTAACTTTAAAATTCCCTTAATACGCACGACTAGGAAGGGTTTGTGTGTTTCTGTCAGCGGGGTGAGACTGTGGAACAGATTTAATATAGAGTTAAAGCAACGACCAAGCAGGAAAGAATTTAAAAAGAGGTACAAAGACATGGTTTTTCAGAGGTACAGGGATGAGGGAGGGGAGGGGGATCACTGTGTGATATACAGATGTACAAGTATGTGATAAGTGTGTGTATATGTATGTATAGGTGTGTATGTGTGTGTGTGTACAGGGTGGGGAAGCAAAATGTACAATGAACATTTAGTTGTTTTTTCTCAGCAGGCACTACGTCAGTTGTTTTGAACCCAAACATATACTGATGTCATAATCATACCTAACACTATTATCCATACCTTTTCACAAACTTTTGCCCATATGAGTAATCAGGAAAGCAAACGTCAAAGAGTGTGTGATTTGCTGAATGCACTCGTCACACCAAAGGAGATTTCAAAAATAGTTGGAGTGTCCATAAAGACTGTTTATAATGGAAAGAAGAGAATGACTATGAGCAAAACTATTACCAGAAAGTCTGGAAGATACTATTAAAGAAGAATGGGAGAAGTTGTCACCCCAATATTTGAGGAACACTTGCACAAGTTTCAGGAAGCGTGTGAAGGCAGTTATTGAGAAAGAAGGAGGACACATAGAAGAAAAACATTTTCTATTATGGACATTTTCTTGTGGCAAATAAATTCTCATGACTTTCAATAAACTAATTGGTCATACACTGTCTTTCAATCCCTGCCTCAAAATATTGTACATTTTGCTTCCCCACCCTGTATAAATGTAGGTGTATATGTGTGTATAGATCTGTGTATGAATATGTATGTACATATATGTGTTATTGTATTATGTGTTTATGTAAATCATATTATATTTGTTCATAATAATAAAAAGCCAGAAACCTAATTATTTACTAGTAAGTATCAGTCATATTATAGTATATAGTATAGATCTGATTAGACGAGGAAGGTTATTATTGTTATTAATTATATAAGGAGAAGGGGTGGAGTTTATTAGTTGTACTTCTTGTCACTCCTTTTCGAATATGTATTATATGTCTTATGTTTAAGTGTTTTGTTTTTTTATTTTCTTCTGTTTGACATTCATGTTTGAAATAAATACATCAATCAATCAATCAATCAATCAATCAATCAATCAATCAATCAAAAGATTTGGCTTACATTGTATTATTTGTTCCCTCCACAAAGGAGCTTTTGTTTTCATTGGGGTTTATCTGTTTATTTGTTTGTTAGCAAAATAACACAAAAAGTTATGGACGGATTTGGGTGAAATTTTCAGGATAAGTTGATAGGTGGTGATTGGGGGGGGGGGGGGGGCTGATCTGCCTTGGCGGAGGTCTACCCTCTCTGAGTGCTTTTCTAGTTGTAATAGGGATGGCATAAATAAGCTGTTGCCTTTTTGTCCATGTTTAATATTGAAGTCCAAACTGTATGTACACTACAAACAAAAAGTTAGGGATATTTTTTTGGAGGGCATTTTTTTTTTTTTTTTGTCGTTTTTGCAGTTTGTAAATAAAACTCAGTCTGGTCATTAAAAAAATGTGTTTCAATTCAATTCACATACAAAAAAGTAAAAAACGCTGTGCAAGAATCCCAACTGAAAATTAAAGCTGCAAGCAGCATTGGGCGGGACCTCGTTCCGGGCGTTCCGCCTCCCGTGACCGTCCACACCTCAGCTCCACTCACACCTCTCCGTCTCGATACCAGTTCCCACCCTTTAGTGTCCGTCCTCCTTAATCACCTTTAAATGAGACTTTTATTTTGGAAACCCTACTGTGTGTATGTGCATTTGTTTTGTATGTGAGAGAAAGAATCAGTTTGAAAAATGAATTGAAATTGTATGAATAATTGAGCATAAAAGTGATGATTTATCACATTTAAGGCTATTATTTTGGAAAAACCCTATTGTGTGAGCATGTGTGTCTGTGAGAAAGAGTACTTTTGAATGAAGAAACATTGTACAAACAGTTGAGCGTTTGGTCAGAAAAATGAAAATAGGCCCAAAATGTAGAATATCCTTAACTTTCTGTTTGTCGTGTATGTATATATGGTGTTCTGTTAAATGGAAGGATTAATTACTGCTACTATTACACAGCGGACCTTACATGAAATTGTCCCAACTTCTAACCTGTATCCACTGGACCCCCACAAATGCAGGGCCCCATGAATTTGTCATGTTTACCCCCCCCCCCCGCCCCCCTTACAGCGCCCCAGTATCCAGTAGTGCTATTGTATGTGGAATGCGACAATAATGGAAGGTCAAACATGAATACTCTATGAGATGTTCACACACTGGTCTGAAGAGTCTCTTCAGCGAACTCAAACTTCATTTATCTCACAGTGAATAAAAACCAGGAATCCTCAAGTACTGATGAAACACCTTCACATTCTCAAGTGAAATGAAGCGAGTAAACAGCATTGAAGAACGCCGAGGAAGAAAAGACCGAAAAATCCACCTCGCTGGGGATTTATGAAACAAATCTGAACTTGAATGCAGAAAATACAAATGGCACATAAAGGAAAGGAAACCGCTCGCACAGTTGGCCATGCACAACCACATCAAACAACACTATCAGCTGATCTGAGGTCAGATGACGCAACCCAGTTAATTCGTGAATCATTTCTTCTTTTCATATTCAACTGAGAATCCACAATCGGAAAAAAAATGACTCGTTATTTCATTATTCGTGTTCAAACTTTCGGGATCAGTTACAGAAGTTATGGCTGTTGAGCAACTTAATGCCTCCGCACACATGGTCACAAAGTCAGGCTTGTTTGTGTACGTTAGCAGTTGACTTTTTTCTTTTATCTGTTTGTGACTAATACATTTCTACCTAATCTTAAATGTCAGTGTTTGCATTTGTTGATGTAGCTTAAAAGGCACAATTGAAAATATGTCCCCGACTCGCTGCCTTGTCTCTGATGTGGATTTAGCAACAAAATTGCAATTGTACAACATGGTTTTATTGGTGGAAGTATCATAAAAAGGTACGTTAAGATAAATGATAATGCTTTTGTAAACACGCAGCAAGCAGTAAATCTCAAAAACCACACTTTATTTCAGTTCATGAACTACTGCCCCAGTTTCTTTTCACTTTAAACCACCTCGGTACCAAAAATCTCCGGTTATCTGGACAAAAGGCTGCGCGTTCTAGAGGTTTTTAGACCAACGGTGGCTCTGGACTACTGCATTTAGGCTGCTTACCAGAGGGGGGGGGGGGGGGGGGTCACGTAATTTAAATTAATTCACCAGTTATGTTTGGGATGGACGGACCGAACCAGGAGAAAAGAAGAACTCACCAAAAAAGGTTTGAGGTTTTAAAAAGTTAAAACAATAGCTGGATTTATTGCTTAAGAAGTTACAAAAATAATCTAGCATCAAACACACATTTCGTCACAGAGAGAAAAAGAAAAAGCTGCAAAAAAAGAGTTTCCTTTATTACTTTTTATAGTCTTTAGTGACTGTTGGACACTCCCATTATTCAATGACATCATTCGTCGTCTGCTTATTATTGGTTAATGGTCGTTACTGGGCAGAACATGTCAGTCACTCCATAAGATAATTCTAAGAACAGCTCATGTTTTTACATGTACACAGCTCTTGCTTAACACCTGCACTGTTAGGCTAGCATTTCCGGACCACAAAAATCCCCTTAGTTCATAATCTGGTTTTTCTGCTCGACTCTCTTTACCACAACTACTTTCTAAAGCTGTAAAATTAGATCTTTTAGGTTGAATCTGACCTTTTCTCTTTCGTCAAAACCACACACACACTCACACGAATCAAACCTGACACTGACTGCTCAGTACAAATAAGGATACATCTGCAAAAATAAAAGATTCTTCAAGCAAAATAAAATTAAAGTAAATGAGATCTTTTAGGTGGAATCGGACCTCTGCTCTGAGTTCAGCACAGGCAGGTGTGAGTTCATCTAAACCACTCACACATGAACCAAACCTGACTGTTCACTCCCTCTAAAATAAAAAGAATATTACTATTATTTAAGAATATTACTCAGAATATTACTTAGACTTGCAAAAATAAAAAGATTCTTCAAGCAAAACATTTTTGAAATGTAAAGATTAAGCAGACGACTAATAACATGACATTTCCTCTTCTTCTCCTTTTTGG
This sequence comes from Sphaeramia orbicularis, assembly GCF_902148855.1. Classification (NCBI taxonomy): domain Eukaryota; kingdom Metazoa; phylum Chordata; class Actinopteri; order Kurtiformes; family Apogonidae; genus Sphaeramia; species Sphaeramia orbicularis. The sequence goes on from NC_043957.1 coordinate 3,276,144, forward strand.
GTCATGATGTATGATGTCCATCCCACATTTTAGATCTACCGTACTTTCCAGACTATAAGCTGCTACTTTTTTCTCATTTTGAACCCTGCGGCTTATACAGCGATACAGCTCCAGTATAGATTTATACGTTCTAACGGCCTCCAGGGGGCGCTCTAACAGGAAGCGCAAAAGTGAGACAGACAGGAGGAAGAGGTGATGAAGAGGAGTTTGAATCTGAACTTTGAAACAATCATTTTGCGTGTCATGCACAAACCCTCATCATGGAAAACACACCAAGAAATGCATATGATGCAGCTTTGAAGTTAAAACCAATCGATGTGTCTGTAAAGAAGGAAATAGAGCTGCAGCACCGAAGTGCCACTGAGCAACAACGAAAGAGACGTAGAAGGAGTGTGACGGAGCCTTTGAGGATGTTCAGCTGAAGAACACTGAAGAAGACGACTGCAGTGGTTTAATGAGCAGAAGAAGATGAAGATACAGATCAGTGACTGTTCTGGGTTTGTGAACCAGTCGTGTTCCTGACGTTTGACTGACGTGTTACAGACACTGTTTGGAAAAAAGCAGTGAAGGTGTGGGAATAAATACTTAAATAATCTGTCTGTTTACCGTCTGTCTGTGGAAATATCTCATGTCACAACGTGGACACCTGCGGTTTTGTTACGACCCTGAGGTCGTACGTATGTTTGTAATTTGTCCTGTTATCCCACCCTGGCCTGTAGAGGGCCAGTGCTGTATTTTTCTGTATATGTATGTGTTGAAGTCCAGGTGGCTTTATTGGATTGGTGGGACGCGCGTCCTGTGGGTTGGCCAGCCTGGAGCGCACAGACCGCTAATTGGTGGAGGAGGACGGAGCCCGCCTTTAAAACCGCCTGTGGACAGCCCAGCCCTGCTCCTCGTCCTGCTCCAAACTAACGCCGCCAGCTCGCATGATTAGAGAGAGAGATTTTCGACATTTTGAATTTAGTATTTATGCACATTGTAAATAGTTTATTGGACACCGCAGCACTCGTTTAGGGTGAGAAGCAAATTTTATTTTCATCACGTTTTCTCCTGTTTTGAGTTAGGAGGCCAGGTTAGTCCTGTGTATTTTTGTTCTTTTATTTTTACTAGGGAAGTACAGAGTGTTTGAGTTGGTTTTGTTTGTTATTTTTATCACTGCTCACCCTACATTAAATAAACTGCTGCTCGGATTTAATTTAACCTTATCTGTCATGGTCTTCCTTGGGAGTGGGAATCGAGTGTGGAGTCATTTTATGTTATGCCTTATTTTACCCCTACGTAGACTAGGGCGTAACAGGTTTATAGTCAGGTGCACCTTATAGCCCGGAAAGTACGGTAGTCAAAGTCACATTCAACTTCCATTTAACGTAAGATACGTACGCCACTTTTTTTTTTTCGTCTTGGGTCCTGAACTGAAGAAAAAAACAAACTTTTGGAACTCCTTTTGTGGTATGAAGACTTGCCGAATCTTAATGTTACCTTCGCTTACATCCGCCCAAAACTGATAACGGTAATCATGAAACGTCATTTCTACCTCACCTCATCTTCTCAGCCATGGCTTCATCCAGTTTTTTTTTTCAGATTTTGTTTTGCTGGTGTGAAAAGTATCCCATCCAAATGTAACCAGCTGACAATAACAGTCCATCTCCATTTTGGGTTTGATCTGAAGTAGGGCCGCGTGATTAATCGTTAAAAAATTGCGATCTCGATTCACACAGGTATGCGATCTCATTTCTAAACACAGACGATTCTTAAGCATTTTATTTCAGAGGCTGCGTCACAAACAAATGCCCACAAACTGAACCACCGCCGCCTCCTCCTTCAACCAATGGTAGAGTGTCTTTACAATATGTGACCTGCTGCTGTCGGCTGCAGTCGAGTGAGGGAAGAGTGAATGACAGCAGAGGAACGTCTGCAGTAAAGACAGTGAAATGGATGAAAACACCAGTGGGAGGGGCCAGAGTCACCCACCTGAACTCCTGCCCAATAAAAGTTCACATTTGTCGGCGTTCATCTCATGTGGGTCTTCTTTTCTGTCGTCCACATCCAAGTGTCTGCTCACTTTCCCTTCTCTGCCTTCTGCGCTGTTCTTCTTCTCCCTTTCTTTTCTTTGCTGGTGAGGATAACTCGGCCTTTAACCTCCTCAGACCCAGATCTGCGTTTTCTGTCCACATTTATGGACAAGAGTGTCATAACTTTATCCAAAAAAAAAGAAAAGAAAACTGTCCACCACTAAGGACTGTTGAGCCACATTATGTCATAAATTCCCATTATGTAATAAATGTTCCAAATGTAATAAGAATGTCACGTCATCTTGTAATAAAGCCGCATTATGGAATAAACTGACGCATTTTGTAATAAACTACGTCAACGCATTATGTAGTAAATTTTTTCACATTATGTAGGAAGTTATTACAATTGGAGAAATTTATTACAAAATGCACTTGACACATTTTTATTTAAAAAAAAAAAAAAAGTAATAACATGGTTCATTACGTATGTACCAAAGGTGTGACGGTTTAGCTCTTTTTTATATCCAGAAATGTTGTTTACATTGTTAAAGACACTTTCCTGAGTTTTTTTTTTTTTTTTTTTCAACTGGCATAGACACCTTATATTGATCAAAATATTTTAATTGGCCTTAAAAGGGTTCTGTTTAGAAATAAAACCATTTATTGTTCAACATCAGCATTTTCTACTTTGTGTGTACATGTTGGAGTGTGTGGACTAATTGTGAATGTAATGCTAATAAGTAGGCTATCATTAGCACTACTACAACTACTAATCTGCAGGGATACTTCTATTAAAGAGGGGAGAAAAAAAAATCTACTTGTGTCGTTATTACATAATGAACCATGTTATTACATTTTCCTGAAAAAAAAAAAAAAAATATCAAGTGCATTTTGTAATAAATTTCTCAAATTGTAATAACTTCCCACATAATGCGAAAAAATTTGCTACATAATGCATTGAGGTAGTTTATTACAAAATGCGTCAGTTTATTACATAATGCGGCTTTATTACAAGATGACGTGACATTCTTATTACATTTTGAACTTTTATTACATAATGGGAATTTATTACGTAATGCGCTCAACAAGGACATTCCATAAAAATTTAAAAAACTGCATCTGAAAAAAACTATATTTCCAATATAAGCACTGATTTAATAAAAACAACAAAAGCTGGTACTTTGCTGACATTTCCTGAGTCTGAGGAGGTTAACCAAGAATCAAGTCTCGCCCTCTCCAAAAATTTTATATTAAAAAAATTCCATTGGGCACAAGTTCAGGTGGAAAGTTTTACACTGCAAACTTTCACAGATCAGCTGGCGTCGCTTAGCAACCGGGACCATAAGTGACCGGACTACTTGCGGAATGATATGAAAGACGCGAATCAGAAGAAAAAGAACCCATTTTCCTTGACAGCCGTGCAATAAACATCGTGCCAGAGAATCGTAATCACAATTCGAAGCAAAAAAATTGTGATTCAACTTTTTGCCAGAATCGTGACGCCCTAAACTAAAGTCACATTTGTTCAGACAAGAGTCCCTGAACGCACCATTCGGACTTGGCAAACATCTTGTTGAGTCGCATTATGTAATAAATTCCCATTATGTCATAAAAGTTCCAAATGTAATAAGAATGTGACGTCATCTTGTAATAAAGCTGCATTATGTAATAAACTGACACATTTTGTAATAAACTACGTCAACACATTATGTAGTAAATTTTTTTCACATTATGTAGTTAGTTATTACAATTTGAGACAATTTATTACAAAATGCACTGGACACATTCTTATTAAAAAAATGTAATAACATGGTTCATGATGTAATAACAATCCAAATTAATATAAATTCAGAGCATTTTAGAAGAAATTAGTCACAGGAGCTACAGGTAATGGAATCAGAACTTTAACCACAGTTTAAAGTTGAAAATAAAAATGTGTCCAGTGCATTTTGTAATAAATGTCTCAAATTGTAATAACTCAGTACATAATGCAAAAAAAATGTACTACATAATGCATTGAGGTAGTTTATTACAAAATGTGTCAGTTTATTACACAATGCAGCTTTATTACAAGATGACGTGACATTCTTATTACATTTGGAACTTTTATTACATAATGGGAATTTATGACATAATGCGACTCAACACATCTCGACTGAAATATCAGTGAAATCTGTTGCTTTTGCTGTATTTCCCACTTTTTAAAAACTGGTTAAATTGCCGCTCTTCCTCCATGCACCAGGTGATAGATGACTTCAAGCATCTCGTTTCAAACAGTGAACAAGTGACAAAACCTGCTGAAGTTTCACAGCGATAACAGGTGTGGGACGGCTGAACGTCATGTGGAATGAATGAAGACGAACTGACACCGATCGGCAGGAACGCATTAATTGTCGAGTATACTGAAATATCCAAGTATTTGCAAAACGATAATGAGATCAAATATTGGTGTCAGCGGGGGGGAGGCAGCGCCAGCCTCTCCGTTTTGGGTTGAATATTTATTTGTATTCTTGTGCAGACAATCCCGCTTAATTTGCCCTCAGTGATCCTCTGTCGGTAGTTTCAAAGCGTATATGTGAGCGTGCACGTACCTCGGCGTCTTTTTGTGAATTCCAGTGGAGTCGCCCAAAGCTGGGAGTCCTCTGGCTCTATTTCATCCCAGTGGGGAGCAGCACTCCAGCTCTGATCAGAGGGATCTGTAAAGCAAAACAAAAACACATCTCAGCTTGACTTATTTCAACTAAACTCCAATAAACAATATCAAACCGGGTGCCAAGTCTAACATGAGCTTCCTCTGTGGACTTCTAGTGCATAATTTGACTTAATGCAGAAAACTGAAGGCACACTTTTTAAAGGGACACTTAAAGCACTCTATGACTTTCTTCCTAATTTTTTTTTTTTTTTTCCAAATTGGTAAAACCCAAGTGATAGCCTAAAGCAGGGGTGTCAAACATGCGGCTCGGGGGCCAAATGCAGCCCGCCAAAGGGTCCAATCTGGCCCGTGGGATGAATTTACAAAGTTCAAAAATTACACTTAAGATATTAACAATCAAGGATGTCGAAGTCGTTTTTGTTCAGGCTCCACATACAGATCAATGTGATCTCAACTAAAATAATAATAGCATAATAACCAATAAATATTGACTCCAAATTTTCTTAGTTTAATGTGAAAAACATAATATTACATTACATCTATAAGGCAAGGCAAGGCAAGTTTATTTGTATAGCACATTTCAGCAACAAGGCAATTCAAGGTGCTTCACACAGGACATTGAAATAAAAGAAACAAAAAGAAACACATTTAAAACATTATAAAAGAAACATGTAAAAGGTGATTAAAAACAGCGAGTAAGAAAACAACACATAAAATTAAAAAAAAATAAAAATAAAAACACACATATTAAAGTAAGAGTTGCAGTGCAGAGTTTCAAAGAGAATATAAAGTTTAAAAAGGTCAAAAGCCTTTTAGTCAAAGGCAGCAGTGAACAGGTGAGTCTTTAACCTTGACTTAAAATAAGACTTAAATAAGTAATGACAACTCCAAATTTTTCTCTTTGTTTTAGTGTAAAAACTTACAGTAAATGATGAAAATATTAACATTTACAAACTATCCTTTAACAATAAAATGTGAAAAACCTGAAATTTTGAAAGTGAAATTATTATTATTTTTTTAAAATTCTCTTTATTGAGTTTTTTCATATAGTAACAAAGACGTGTTCATATACAATCATTGTGCTCAATGGAAAAAAAAAAAAAAAAAAGAGAACACGCAGTAAAACAAAAAGCACACAAACAACAGTAAACAATGAGCATCAAAAACCAAACTGAGGACATCATATATCGCCAATCCTAAGTTGTTTACACATTTGCATTATTAAAATAATCAATGAAAGGTTGCCATGTTAAGTAGAATGCATTTAATTTCCCTTTTAATGAAAATTTAATTTTTTCCAGTTGTAAGTGTTTCGTTACTTCTCTCATTAAGGCTGAACGGGCGGGGGGGAGTTTTTTGTTTCCAGTTTAATAGGATTAATCTTCGCGCTAGCAACACCACAAAACATATCATATTGTTTCGGTTGTTGGAAAGTTCTACAGCAGCCGGCTTCACACCAAACAAAGCAAAAACCAGATCTGGTTTTAGTTGTTTTTTTAAGATTTCGGATAAAGTCTGAAATATCTTGGTCCAGTATATTTTGACACGAGGACAGTTCCAAAACATATGTGGAAAGTGAAATTTTAACATTATTCTTCCTGTTGTTAAATATTTTGTGCCTTTTGTAGATCCGATCCATTCATATGCATGTAGAAATGGTAAGTTGAGGTGTAATATTGTTAAAATTGCACTTATTTTTCTCAAGAAATTTCTGTTTTTTTCAGGTTATTCATATAATTTTTGTTTGGATAGTTTGCAAACGTACATATTTTTATTATTTGATTTTTAGTGCACTAAAACAAAGAGAAAAATTTGGAGTCGTCATTATTTACAGGTGATTATGTTATTGTTTTCCTGGTCCGGCCCACTAGAGGTCACTCTGGGCTGAATGTGGCCCTGGAACTAAAATGAGTTTGACAGCCCTGGTTTAAAGACATGAAAACTAGGTGTGTCTGCCTCAGTAAAATGGATAATTATGTCTAGAAAATCTCTTATGGACCGTGGTCAGTGATGCATGACTCAAAGTCAAATAGAAATACCAAGCATCTTTGGTTTGTTTAGTTCATTTATTTATTTATTTCGAATACTGCAATGAAATCAAACAACAGAAGAATTATAGAAAAAGAAAGTAAAGCATTTGAAAAGCATCTCTGAAATGGATGTGTTTTATCCCCATAATGTCTTTAATACTACGTCTAGAAGTCTGTTGGTTTAATACTGACATAACGGACTCAACTGGAAAGGAGTTCCAGAAAAAGCAACAAATACTTATGGTCATAATAATAAGAAGCAACACTCGTAAATCAGACGTGTTTAGGGGATCAGTTGGGTGTTCCGTTCACTTCTGCGTGGAATGGATCATTTTTAAACCTTCTGCGTTTGCCTTCAAACTGAACATCTTGCTCTGCTCGTAGATTCTAAAACTTGATATATCTGATGTATAAATATAGTGTGTTTCACATATTGTGAGCAGTAGAATCTACAAGGTGGGCAGGAATGTTTTGATTTTTGCTTTATTCAAGACTTTTTTTTGCTTAATTCAAGATTCTTTTTTGATCAATTTAAGATTTTTTTTTTTTTGCTAAATTTAAGATTTTTTTTGCTAAATTTAAGATTTTTTTTTTTTGCTTAATTCAAGACTTTTTTTTTTTTGCTTAATTCAAGACTTTTCTTTTTTACTTAATTTAAGATTCTTTTGCTTAATTCCAGACTTTTTTTGCTTAATTCAAGATTTTTTTTGTTAATTCAAGATTTTTTTTTGCTTAATTCAAGATTTTTTTTTTTTTTTGCATAATTCAAGACTTTTTTGTGCTTAATTCAAGATTTCTTTTTTTTTTTTTTTTTTTTGCTTAATTCAAGATTTTTTTTTTGTTTAATATAAGATTTTTTTTTTTGCTTAATTCAAGAATTTTTTTTGCTTAATTCAAGACTTTTTTTTGCTTAATTTAAGATTTTTTTTTTTTGCTTAATTCAAGACTTTTTTTTTTGCTTAATTCAAGATTTTCTTTTTTTTTTTTTGCTTAATTCAAGATTTTTTTTTGCTTAATTTAAGAATGTTTTTTTGCTTAATTCAAGAGTGTTTTTGCTTAAGATTTTTTTTTTTTGCTTACTTCAAGATTTTTTTTTGCTTAATTCGAGAGTGTTTTTGCTTAATTCAAGAATTTTTTTTGCTTAATTCAAGACTTTTTTTTTTGCTTAATTTAAGATTTTGTTGCTTAATTCAAGACTTTTTTTTTGCTTAATTCAAGATTTTCTTTCTTTTTTTTTTTTTTTTGCTTAATTCAGGATTTTTTTGCTTAATGTAAGATTTTTTTTTTGCTTAATGCAAGAGTGTTTTTGCTTAAGATTTTTTTTTTTTTTTTTCTTAATTCAAGACTTTTTTTTTTGCTTAATTCAAGCCTTTTTTTTTTCTTAATTCTAGCAAAAAAAAAAAAAAAAAAAAAAATCTGCCAATGGAACACGTGAAAATCTTGGTAAAATTTCTTCAAGAACTATTGTCTAAAAATCAGTTCTTCTATCTCACTGTGAAGTTACTCTTTAGGTGATTATATCTTATTTTAAGTGTGATGAGATATTTGGATGACAAAAATACACTTGGTCAGATTTAGATTTTTTCCAGTCTAGTCGGTGGATGGAGGTAAAGGCCACATTTGGGTTCAACGCTCATGAAGAAACAGCCAAATATCTGCTGCGTGGAATTCCCATTGCCACAATGCACTTTGCGACAAAATTTCCGAAACGGCCCGAGTGACATTTCGGTTTGTTATGAAAACAAGCGGACTGTGTTTATGATGGAGTCATCTTCAGGTGGAGGTCACTTTGAGTTCACTCTTCAAGGTCACTCAAGGTCATGGACTCAAATGACAGTCGGTGTGTGACTTCCTATCAGTGCTTCATAGTAACTTTATTGATCTCTCTTTATCAGAAGTATTCAGAGTCAATAACCTTGAATCGCAGCCTTGAACATCAGGATCAACAGTCTGATGGAGGAACACCAACAGAAATACTGAGACTTCCAAGTCTGCCTGTTTGGATTCATCTGCTGTGGCCTAGATGAACACAAGTATTGCGTTTCATGAGCCTTATTTCCTCGCAGACACGCATTAAATAATTAGTTTTTGAAGGATACATATGTGGCATTAAGTGAGATTATAAGGCATTAGGTAGTTTAGTAATTGCATCAAAAGCACAATGTGAAATCAGCAGGACTAGGATGTTTATGGAGCATCAGGCACATTAATTAGAGCTGGTTTATGGTGAGAAGTTAACAATGTGATATCAAGCATTTTGTCCTTTTGATTATCCTGTAATGAAGTAATTTATGCTAATGAGGTTGGATTATAGGCTGCTTCAAATCAGCACCTTGCATGTTAAGTTTTTTTTTTTTTTTTCGCCTTCATTTGGACTTTAAAAAGAAATTAATGAAAGAAATGATGGAAAAAAAGCAAAGATAGAACAGGTTTTGGATCGACGGTGTCGGACAGAATGGACAGGTTCAAAGAGTCCGGACGGGTTTGACTCAATAAAAGGTCAAAGTTCAAGTCCAAGCTGAACCCTTAGACCGCACCACATCCAGAACCAGCATTTATCTAGACCTGCTAGAACCACCTGAGTCAGGACTACTGTGGAGAACCCTCAGAATACACCATACATGGAACCAGCATTTATCTAGAACCTCTAGAACCATCTGAGTCAGGACTACTGTGGAGAACCCTCAGAATACACCATACATGGAACCAGCATTTACCTAGAACCTCTAGAACCATCTGAGTCAGGACTACTGTAGAGAACCCTTAGACCACACCACATCCAGAACCAGATGTGTGTTAATCACATGTCATTAGTGTGATTTGCGGCTAGGTTTAGGGTTAGGTTTAGGGTTAGGTTTAGGGTTAGGTTTAGGGTTAGGGTTAGGTTTAGGGTTAGGTTTAGGTTTAGGGTTAGGGTTAGGTTTAGGGTTAGGTTTAGGTTTAGGGTTAGGTTTAGGGTTAGGGTTAGGTTTAGGTTTAGGGTTAGGGTTAGGTTTAGGGTTAGGTTTAGGTTTAGGGTTAGGATTAGGGTTAGGGTTAGGTTTAGGTTTAGGGTTAGGGTTAGGTTTAGGTTTAGGTTTAGGGTTAGGGTTAGGTTTAGGTTTAGGTTTAGGGTTAGGGTTAGGTTTAGGTTTAGGGTTAGGTTTAGGGTTAGGTTTAGGTTTAGGGTTAGGATTAGGGTTAGGGTTAGGTTTAGGGTTAGGGTTAGGGTTAGGTTTAGGGTTAGGGTTAGGGTTAGGGTTAGGGTTAGGTTTAGGGTTAGGGTTAGGTTTAGGGTTAGGTTTAGGGTTAGGGTTAGGTTTAGGTTTAGGGTTAGGTTTAGGTTTAGGGTTAGGTTTAGGGTTAGGGTTAGCACCATTAGCAGTTAGCGCAGTGACACACCAAAGGGCGTTAAATAACAGGTGAAAGGATGAGAATGCGTACGTACACCACACCAAATGCATTAAACTGGCGTCACATTCAACGTGATTTCATGAGATCAGTCTGAGTCAGTGGAACCCAAAGCCCCGCCCACATAATCACAGAAAATGCACTAATCACAGCTTCCTGCTTTACTCTAACCACACCCCCCCGTTCTGTTTGGGGGGTTGTATATCTGATAAAGTGGACTATCGCTGGTGCACTTCCTCTCATCAGTGCGCTGCAGTTTTTGGGTCAGTTTGGGCTTTCATGGATTTCTGTCAATAATTCATAACAGCAGGTTTCCTGGAGGTGAACAGGCTCATTTCAGAGCGGTCAAAGTCAATCAGAAGGATGACAGTTTGGACGGGAAGCAGTGAAACGAAACAAACCTGGACAGACACAAGTTTTGTTTGACACCATCGGACAAGAACAAGCGTTGGGTTTCACCTTTGGACACATCATCATCTAACTGACTACTGTTTCTGCCTCTTCTACAACATTTTAAATATGATATCCCACTTGGTTTTGGAGGTGAATGTCTTCAGTTCTACATCCTGTCTTCACTGAACCACTGACACAGTGACTGTTTGATTAGTTCTATTCACGGAAACAGAAAGAAGGGCTGATTTTAATATGCACACGCTATTCATTCTGGAAGAAATCAGTTGAACTGCAGGTAATAAAGGAGGCCCCTAGCAGGTTTAGATTAGGAATCACATTTCCACCTTATTGTTGTTGGCAGAAAAAAAAAAAAAAACACTTCGGAGGCAAACACTTCATTTTTCTGGAGTGTTTATAGTGAAGTGGAGCCGTCACTGCTGATGATGGATCTGTGAAAGGTGTTTAAACAGGAATTATTCCTGGACTGTGGCTCCGCTGGTCACCTACAGGCAACGGCAGTTTATGCAGGATTAGAGATTTGGAATTTGAGGAGATTTCCATGAAAATGTTTGCTTTTTTGCAACCAAAACAGAGATTATTTTTATTATCATTACCTCTGCCAGGAGGTGTTATGATCACTTTGCTTTGTGTGTTTGTTTGTTTGTTTGTTTGTTAGCAGGATAACTCAAAAAGTTATGGAAGGATTTTCATGAAATTTTCAGGAAATGTTGATACTGGCACAAGGAAGAAATGATTAAATTTTGGTGGTGATGGGGGGGGGGGGGGGGGGGGGGGGGCAGATCTGTCTTGGCAGAGGTCTGCGCTCTCCGAGGGTTTTTCTTGTTATTAATGTTTGCAAACAGATTTAGTAGTAATAGTGGCTGAAAAATACATCAATTACAGATATTTTTCATATATATATATATATATATATATATATATATATATATATATATATATATATGTATATATACACATATATATCAGTGGCGGCTGCTGGTCTTTCAGACAGGGGAAGCTCATTGTCGGCTTACATCACAAAAAATTGTCAAGTTATTTAAACATACATTCGTCCCTCCGTTCCTTTTTAAGAAAATGCTCAGTGTCCTTATCGTACCAGTAGGCGTCTTTTCCAGGACTGGACCAGTGTCCTCTGAATGTCCAGCAGAGCTGGTCTGCTCAGACGGCCTTGGCCCAGTGCATTGTGGGTGGAGGACTTCAGCCTTTTAAACTACAGATGCTCCTTTCACTGTGACCGAGCCGACAGTTTGACTGATTTAACTATCTACAAAACTATATTAAACTGAACAAGAAATGATTAAATTATGAAACTGAAACAAGAAAACGCTGAAATTATGTTAAATTGAAACAAGGAAGTCCAATGAGTGTGTTTTATTTACAGTGCAAGAAATGAACCAGTAATTTGGTAGTGGTTTCTCTCTCCATTTCCCAGCAGAATGTGTGACGGTATTAAACTGAACTGTGTCAGTGAAGGAGCAGATCTGAAAACAGCTGTCAATCAAATGGGATTCAGCCTTTCAACTGATCGTCCAATCAGCACGTGGGATTCTAGCGTTCAGCCCGGCCGAGCTCCGCCTACAGCTTCATTCACCCCATGAGACGTCCGGCGTCCGGGGGCGGGACAACATGGTGTCATTTATCCAATGCTGGTCCAGTTTAGAGTCAGTTTCCAGCAGTTCCACTCAGTCCCATTGAAGTGCATGGACACTGAGCGTCTACGGACAAATGCACTGAGCAGAGATGGAGGAGAAAACACAGACACGGGAATGGAGGAGAAGTGAACAACATCCAGTCCACTGATCTGGGATCAAACTGATTCTGAACCAACTGGTCTGAGAGATGAACGTGTTCCAACACATTTGGAGTCAATGAAATGAAAACACAGCTGTACATATTTAACCATTTCATTTTCGTAATTTTGACTTCCAGTCAAAAGTTTGGACTCACCTGGTTTTTCTTTATTTTCAGGACTATTTATGTTGTAGATTCTCGACGAAGGCATCAAAACTATGAATGAACACATATGGAATTACATATTTAAAAAAAGTGTGACATAACTCACAGCATGTTTTATATTTTAAATTCTTCAAAATAGCCACATTTTGCTTCTATTACTGCTTTGCACATTCTTGGCATTCTCTCAATGAGCTTCATGAGGTCGTCCCCTGACATGTTTTCCGACAGTCTTGAAGCAGTTCCCAGTGAAGCTGAGCACTGGTTGGACATCTGCGGTCCATCTACTGTCATTTAAATGAGAAGGTGAGTCCAAACTTTGGACTGGCAGTGTACGCATACGCATTTATGAACAACTGCAGACATTTGTCATTGTAAATAACTGCATTTGTCCAGCAGTCACCACCACAGCGTTGTGGCCATAGCAACGTGACTGTAAGGCTACTATTCCAAAATTACTAATATCTCCCAAAATATTAGCCCTATCAACTGGCTGTTTTCGCTAGTCTGCTCTTTGACCAAAAATACAGAAGTGTGCCAAATTGCAGCAGTCAGCTGTGTACGGATTTTATATAAATACCCAGACACACACACATGCACACACACGCACACAGAGGCCACTTGGTTTTTCTAATATAGATGCTGAACGATACTGTGTTAAGTTTAACCAGACAAATGCATCCAGTAAAGCTAGTCCTAATGCAGTAAATTGTCTCTATTGGATCAGATTTCTTCATTTGGATTCATTTTCCTGCTGTATTCATGTGTATTTTGTGCTCATCTCAAATAAAACCCTAACATGAGCTGATAGTTGGTCCAGAAAAACAAACACACGACGACTAAAATATCCCATTTGCTTTTCGTTTCTTGTTTTTCTCGCAGCGGCGGCTCTGAGGATCAACACGGAGCTGTTAAGTGTTTATAAAGTTGTAAGTGTCGTCCCTTAAGCGTGAACAAAGTACACATAATCACGGATGAGCGGTCTAAGTATGTAATTGAAGGTGACACAAATATGGATGCCAACACGTCAACAACTTTCTACATGTCCTCAATCATTAACGGTTAATGGTAGACACTCGCACACGGAATTTAAAAGATCACTTGTCAGGTCATTGATAAATAATTACAAATGTGCTAAATGCCCCATGCACAGGGCTCTTATTGAAAAAAAAGAAATAAATAAATAAAACGAGATGTGAGCGAGAGCTATCAATCCAAAGAGCAGAGCGGCGACGGCAGCGATGCAGAAACACTCCAAATGTCACCTGTGTTCGGATGCTCGGGGAACAAAATGAAAATTGCGCGTGTGTTTTTGGAGATGTGAGTGGGAGAGTTTTTTGGGCCGTCCTCTTTTCGGACACATCCTCCCTGTTATTTCCAACACACACCGGCGTTCCTTCACACGTACATGCACACATCCGCCGTCAGAGTGCTTCACTTCACTGTTCTGGGTCAGCGGCAGGTCTCGCACATCACACACTCATCAAAGTGTGAGCGGTGACGGGAGCATTAGTGAAGCAGAGCAAGGCCTGATGGGAAACAGCGACAGTCCACAGGTGTTTGATGGACGCACAAATACAGACGGAACAACACACCGCCACAAAGGCATTCAGAGGAGTTGTGTTAATTAATTGTACTTATTCTATTCTATCCTTTGGCCCACAAAAACCCACAGACAGTGTCATCAGCCGTCTGGAACAGGGACGGAACCAGATGAAGATTTCATATCACGGTTATTGTGACCCAAATTATCACAGTTATCATTATTATCGCGGTATTGTTGAAATTGTGCTCAAAATACTCAAAAAGTACTGATACACACACTGAAATAATTTAACCAAGTTGTATTTTGAAAGAAACGAGAAAAAAAAAAAACAAAAAAAAAAAAACAGAAAAAAAAAAAAAAAAAAAAATAATTGGCACAATGTCCCTTCTGTTGCAGAAACATTTAAATATTAACCCTTAGTGGTCTGAGCCTATTTTGTCCGTTTTTCAGTCCTTTTGATTTTGCCTTTAAATACTCTATAAACAAATGTTTACTATAGCCATGTTTGTTTGGTTTTTTTTCCAGCAGAACTTCATCTACATCATCTGCCTATTATTTTTTTTCACTTTAACCTACTATAAAAACATAAAAGGACAGAAAACACAAAAAAACATAAAATCCAATTTGAAAAATGTCTATAATTTATTGCATAAATAACACACAGATACTTCAAGAACCTTATCAAAGACTTTAAAAGTGAACATTGGTTCCAAATATTAGGTATAGAAAATTAAAATTGTAATAAAATCAAACTCTACTCAAATATTTGACATAAAAGCAGATCTTTACATAGGGGTTTTTCCCCTAAAAGTGCGGGAATCAAACACAGTTATCATGAGAATTACTAACCGCCTGCAATTTTACCGCGGTTTATCATTATACCGGTAATCGTTACATCCCTAATCTGGAATCTGTTCCTCTAAAAGCTAAAAACCAGGTTCTAAATCCAGGGCTAATACTGGACTCAGACCTAAACTTTAAAAGCCACATTAAATCTATTCCATCATCAGCCTTTGACCGTCTCAAAAACACTGGTAGGATCACAGGTCTACTGTCTGAACCAGACTCAGACAGACTGATCCACGCATTTATCTGGACCAGGTTAGACTACTGGAACGGGCTTCGGACTGGACTGTAAACCAGCTGAAGACCGCTGCAGAACATCCAGAACGCTGCTGCTCAGGTCCACATCCTAGGACTACATACGAGCCCCTGATACAGGCTGAGCCCATGAAATGGTGTTGTACGTCACACCAGTTCTTATGGCATTTGGCGTGCTATGTCTTCGCTTTTTCGACCTTTTGCGTGTTATTCAATGCCATTTGATCGCATGTCAATTTATGCCAAGCTCTGCGGTTCATATGACCCGAACCCTGACCCTCAGGAGGTGGTATTTGACGCATCGGTTCAGGTTGGACAGGGGGCTGATAACGCTGTGAACATACATGCAGAAAGCTTATAATGTGAACTGATAACACGTAAGTCAAAAGTGGCGTGTGTATTTATCATGATATCACGTTGCCTGATACAGAACTTGTTTTTGTTTTGACACTGAAAAAGAAAAACGCCTTGAAATTCTATTTTAATTTTTCTATTTTAAAACAAAAGTCAATTAACCACTAGTTTTTCTTTTGTTTTTGAAAAGAAAATCCAATTACCAACAGACACACGGACCCTGGTGTCGAGTCCATACGATCACAAACTACAGCTTGGATGCAAAACAGAGGAACGAGTGTTTAGAGAACTCAAACCTCCGACAAGCACCTGAACAGTGTGCATGTGTGGATCGACTGTTTCTGTTGAGATTCCGCAGTTTCCAGGTTGTTCCATACACAGAAACAGTTGAATCTGGTCCCAGTCATGTGTCTGTCCAATTACATTCAATTCACATCAATATTAGTTGAGTTCTAATTTTAAATGTGTGGGAAATGGGATTTTCAATGTTCAGTGTAAATGTCCACAGAGTCCACATTCCACAGTGGATGTGGACAATTTAGTTCCAGGTACAAGATATTGTTCTAAGCTACAGGTGGATCCAACTGGAGGCTAATCGGAGTCGTTTGGAATTTTTGATGAATTTTCCAAAATGTCTCAATGATGACAGATGGAAAACTGTAGATGTTGTGACCTTGCTGTGACCTTGAACTTTGTCCTACTGGGACCAAAATGGACTGGGTTGGTCCCAGGGCCTAGGCCTATCTGTGGGGAAGATCTGGGAAAGATGGGTGGAAGAGTTTTACACTAAAGTTGCGAACAAACAAACAAACCTCCTGGCAGAGGGAACATCCTCTTAGAGTAGTTCTGTACTAGGTCGGCACAGATCTCCTGAGGGATCCTGGCCCATTCTTCCATTGTAAACTGTTCCAGCTGGTCCAAATTGCATGGTTTCTGAGCATGGACACTGACTTTGAACACCCACCACAGATTCTCAACAGAACTGAGGTCTGGGCTCTGTGGGGGCCACTCCAGGACCTTGGTTTTGGTGTCCTTCGGGAACTGTTGGACCAATTTCGATGTATGCTTTGGGTCATTGTCTTGTTGGAAGACCCGGCGACGACCTAAGGCTAGACTTCCAGCAGATTTCTGCGTATTATCCCACAAAATTTCAACATAATGTTCTTTTTTCATGATGCCATGCGCCCGAACAAGCCCCCCTGTGCCCGAGGCTGCAAAACAGCCCCACAGCATGACCCCCCCCCCCACCATGTTTAAGGGTTGAAAGCCTCTCTTTTTCTTCGCCGTTCATGATTGGGGGTGGGGGGCTTCTTCCTTGTGCCAGTATCAACATTTCCTCAAAATTTCCTGAAAATCCGTCCATAACTTTTTGATTTATCTTGCTAACAAACAAACAAACAAACAAACAAACAAACAAACAAACAAACAAACAAACACGCACACAAAGCAAAGTGATCACAATACTTCCTGGCGGAGGTAATAATCTCAACATGTATAAAATTATGGGTCGTTATTTCGAATCCCACTAATAGTTTAAATTCCATATTAGTTGTTGTTTTTCCGTCGAACAGACTTGTATCTGTTTCAGGTTCCATGTGTCGGTACTGTACTGCCATTGGCTTTGCCCTTGACTTAATGAAACATGAAAGAGTCTTTTCTATTTCATTCTCTGAACCTAATCCAGTTTCCTCTGAAGGTAATGAGTTTTCTTTGAATCTATGGAGTCGCTGCTGAATGCACTGAATGAAAACAGGGATGAGAACCATTAGAGCCCTTTGCTTTGGACGCTCCTGTTGTTGCAGAACCCAGATGCTTCCAACAGTCTCCTGAGCTCCCCCCAGAGCTCCAAGAACAAACATTACAGACCGAAAGCAACGCTGGAGACATTTGTTTGTGTCAAGAAAAAAAGTTCCATGAACGGAAGTCGCAATTCTACCGATGAGTCGCACAAAAGGAGCGTTGAAGGTACGACACGAACGGAACACGTGGGCCTTTCGCTGTTGTTTTACACTCAGAGTCGACCACAAAGCTCAAGAAACGTACAAGTTACACACATGGAAAAAAATACGACTCCTGTTAAATGAGAATTAAATGTTCTAAATGTCCTGCTCGGAGAAACACAAACTTCTAACACACATTTGAACGTTGTTGTCACAGTTAATGAGAGGGACCTTTAATATTAGCCGAGTGCTAAAGTATTCGCCCTCTGAATCCATTAACACTGAACTGGATTAGTGTTAAAAGTCACACTCTGCACAAACTCCTTCAGTTCTTGTATATAATTGACCTTAAATGTACCGGGTGCCCACATCATCTCTTAACCATTTAAAACATTTATTACAAAAGCAACTGATGAGATACAATAATCCGATTTGCTCACCACATTTTTTTTGGTCCTGGATGAAAATTACAACTTTTTGGGAAGATGTTGGAATAAAAATAGATTTTAAATTGGGTTTGAAATTACAGCAACCTACTTTACCACTTCTGTTAGGAGATCTTCCTGATGATTTGACAATAAATGACAAATACCTTCGAAAAATATTTGGTGCTGCAGCAAAAAAAACAAAACACAACAAAAACAATCACTTGAAAATGGCTTCAACTTCGTCCATCGGTGCTGGAGGACTGGTCGAAAATTGTTGATGAAATTCACAAAATGGAGCCCAGAGCAGTGTAGAGAGGAGCTGATTAATTAATCACATTAATTTTGCTCAATCAGGTCAACTTTCTGAACTATACTACATATTGGCTTTTGAACATTTTTGCTTACATTTATGGGCATTTTCACATCATATGATACAAAATTCTTTCATATTTCTTGCAATAAACGAGTTCTGAAGATTTGACTTTTGCCAATTTATGATTAATGTTTTTTTTTAAATATTACAGGTGAATAAAATGGCTTCGACTAGAAGATCTTGCAAAAATAAGCCTGACGTATTCTGCTACATCTGCGGTGAATACGCTATTGTACCTAACAGGAATCAAGTCACAAGTTTCATAAAGTGTGCTTACCAATCTTATTTTGGTATTAATTATTATACTTTGTGAGAAGATCAAATTTTTCAAAATCAAATTAACAAAAAAACCTGACCTGATTGAGAAAAACAAATGTCATTTTTGGATTTAGTGGTGCAAAATGGTCCTAATTCAGTTGAAAAAACCGAGACAACTTGCAAAAAACATTTTTTTGTAACCCAGTGTAATTTAATTTTTTTGTTTGTTTGTTTGTTTGTTTTTTTTTCTCTTTTTGTGTTTAACCCTGTCATGCATGAATTATAAGAACCTTAGTTGAGTGTTTTTATTCCTCTTTAGGCATGAAAAAAACAATGCGGTTGAAATTTTTTATGAACCTATTTTTCATGGAGTTACAAAAATGTCCACTCAGCTGGACACCAATTTTTGAAGCAAAAAAACATGTATTTAAAACCCGTCATCAGAAAGTGATAAACTGTGTGAAAACTATGAAGTAAAAACATTTTTCATGCTGCTAATCTGATGTTTTCTCACAATTTAACATACACTAATACTAGTTATTACTAACTTCATGCAGACAATATGCAAAAAAAAAAAAACCTTTGTGATTAAGAAAACTGTTGATTACAGTCTGATAACAATTAAAAACTGATTTAACACATGTTACAGTAATGGTATGAATTACAATGTATTATGGGATGGTGCATAAGCGTCCACTCTGTCAGCTGATATGGAACAAAAACAACAAAACCCATGAATATATAAGAGAAGAGCTGGAGAAGAACTGTCCACAGGAGTGACCAGTATGCATGAAAGGGTTAATAGGTTTGTACGTTTGTTGTATAATTTTTTTTGTATTGTGTCTGTGTGGTTCCTTATGTCTAAGTCAGTGGTTCTTAACCTGGGTTCGATCGAACCCTAGGGGTTCCCTAGGGAACCCCTAGGACTGACCCTAGGGAGTCAGTCTCAGGGGTTCGGTGGAGGTCAAGACACACACTCGACTCATTAGTCAGGTGTGTGTGTCGGGCTAGGTCTGTGTATGTAAACAAACGGCTTCGGAGACTCTTTCTCTGATTGACATCCAATATACGCGGTGTATTGTTGTTGCTTATAGCACTACAACACAAAGGAACAGACTTTGCTGTGAAAATGACATGAGCGTGGCACTGGCCAAGGTGAAGCCACGCATTTCTGAACTGGTCTGTCAAAGGCAACAGCAGAAGTCACACTGATTTGCAGTAAATACTCATTATTATTGTAGCCTGATGGAAATTAGGTGATGGGTGTGTGTTAAAATTTCTGTAGAATTGACTTAGAGTCTGGTTTTGACCAACTCTATATATAAAATGTCAAGAGATAACTTTCTTGTGATCTGGCGCTATATAAATAAAATTTGATTGATTGAGTGATTTAATTGGTTTTCCCCTGTAAGTCGCTTTGGAAAAAAGCGTCTGCCAAATGCGTAAACATAAACATAAACATAAAATATTAAAAATGATAAATAGCATAAATACAATAAGTACATTATTGGAATACATAAGGTTAAAAATTAAAACCATTTCAGTGTGGTAGTATTAAAAAGGTCATGTCTTTGTGAAAAGGTATGGAATTTGTTGTGAGTTCATGCACTGTGTTGGTTTTGTTCTTTGAACACAGTGATGTTAATGCACGGTTCATTTTGTGCACCAGTAAAACATATACCTGTGTCTTGAATTTGAAAAAAATCATATTGTATTTTTTAATAAAGAAGGGTTCGGTGAATGCGCATATGAAACTGGTGGGGTTCAGTACCTCCAACAAGGTTAAGAACCACTGGTCTAAGTACATGTTTATGTAAATGTATAATTAAAAAAAAAAAAAAAATCAGACCAGTGGTCCTGTAGTTTACCGGCCAAATTCAAAGCTTTGGGAAATGTATCCAGATCCATTTATTCTCCCCCAGTTCTGTGTATTTATTCTGTTACAGAAACAGCCCATGTTTTGCTCATATTCCAATCAGATCTGTAAAAAATTCAAATTCACACTTGATATCATTGATACTGATTTATTGGATCAATCCACTTCCTATCTGTTATAATGGGAACATTTTTCAAAGTGGCACCAAATCCAGAATCAGATCTGGATCGAAATAATTTCAATCCCTTGTGTTTGACACCATCATACAGAAGCTGTATACCGAGTCTGAAATTTAGTTTAGTTTAGTTTAGGTTAATGTATTTCAGACACAGACATAATACAAAACATATGAAACAACAATAATAATAATAATAATAATAATAATAATAATAATAATAATAATAATAATAATAATAATAATAATAATAAAAAACAATACACAAATAAAAAATCAAACAACAGAAAAATAATAATAATAATGATAAACAATACACCAAAAAAATCAAATAATAAAAACAAAACAAAACAAAAAAAAGAACAGCTGTTGTGCCTGGTAGGGAGTGGGAAGAAGCCAATCAGAACTGGAGTAGAACACTAATACATTATTTATTAATTCTGGATTATTGAAATGGCAGGAGCTAGTTCAGTTACAGACATTACTTGTTCTGTTCAAGGCCAAAAGTAAAGTACAACCAGCTAAATTACAACAACTGTTTGTCTTCACTTCAGAGAATGAAGAGTATCGAAGGAAAGGTCATTTCAAACACCAGTGTGTACGGACGACTGTGAAGCACATGTGTGTGTCAGTGGTTGGTGTTAAACTGTGGAATTCACTTTATAATGAGCTGAAGGACTGAAAAAACAGATTCCAACTGAAGAAAGTGTTTAAAGAACGAACAATGAGATGATATGAACAGTTATAAGTTTTACATTCGGCTTCGTATTTGTTTTTGTATTTTGTGACATATTTATTTACGTATTTTGGACCGGTAAAATGTTTTTGCATCATTTCTTCAGGTTTATATTTACTTATGTTTTGTACTTTCTGGATATGTAGTTTTGCACTTGGTTTTGTATTCATTTGATACTATCTTTGGATGTATTTAGTTGGTTTGTCTGACTGTATACAGTAGGATTTTAGAGCTAGTTGTGTACGGCTAACCATTAAGGTTATTATTATTTAGAAGAGGGCAGGAAATAGAAGATTTTCTTCATCCTGCTCCTTTTTCGAGCATGGCTGTGCACATGTTTGTTTACTTGATGATTATTGAATGTTTACTGATGAAATGCACAACTATGAACGAAATAAATAAATAAATAAAAAAAATAGTTTGGGAGAAAAAGACGATTGAAATGTTTTTCCCATAAGAGCCCATGTTAAATTTTGCGTCAGTTCCAGATCCAGAAGAAGATCCTGATCAGCATGTGGACATTATGTTTGGCTCATCTGCCCATCAGGGCTGGACTGGAGACATTTACACCGGATATCATTTAGATTTACTGAGTTATTGCATCCATCCACTTCCTATCTCTGATAATGGGGACATTTGTCAAAGTGGCACCAAATCCAGAATCAGATCCAGATCCAAATAATTTCACTAACTTTTGTATCTATCTATCTATCTATCTATCTATCTATCTATCTATCTATCTATCTATCTATCTATCTATCTATCTATCTATCTATCTATCTATCTATCTATCTATCTATCTATCTATCTATCTATCTATCTATCTATACATACATACATACATACATACATACATACATACATACATACACACACACAGGGTGGGGAAGCCAAATTTACAATGAACATTTAGTTGTTTTTTCTCAGCAGGCACTATGTCAATTGTTTTGAAACCAAACATATACTGATGTCATAATCATACCTAACACTATTATCCATACCTTTTCAGAAACTTTTGCCCATATGAGTAATCAGGAAAGCAAACATCAAAGAGTGTGTGATTTGCTGAATGCACTCGTCACACCAAAGGAGATTTCAAAAATAGTTGGAGTGTCCATAAAGACTGTTTATAATGGAAAGAAGAGAATGACTATGAGCAAAACTATTACCAGAAAGTCTGGAAGATACTATTAAAGAAGAATGGGAGAAGTTGTCACCTGAATATTTGAGGAACACTTGCACAAGTTTCAGGAAGCGTGTGAAGGCAGTTATTGAGAAAGAAGGAGGACACATAGAATAAAAACATTTTCTATTATGGACATTTTCTTGTGGCAAATAAATTCTCATGACTTTCAATAAACTAATTGGTCATACACTGTCTTTCAATCCCTGCCTCAAAATTTTGTAAATTTTGCTTCCCCACCCTGTATATATATATATATATATATATATATATATATATATATATATATATATATATATATATATGTGTGTATATATATATATATGTGTATATATATATATATATATATATATATATATATATATATATATGTACACTGTAACAAATTACTGTAAAAAACAGTAAATTTTGTATAGCATCATGCTGTTATTTGTAAATCCAGTATAATGCTGTAAATAACAATAATAAAGTAAATTTAAGACAGTAAGCTACTGCTAAATGTGACAGTATTCTCCAGTATGTTCTTCAGTTCCTCCACTGCTGTCCGCCCAGAACTGATCTGAACAAAGTCATCTGGCATCAGATCCCACCAGCTCATTTAGAAAAGATTCAATCAAACAAATGTTAACTATAGACTGTCTGCATCAAAGGTAAGTGGTTCTTTTTCGAAGCAGAAGGATAAAATAAAAAGAGAAAATAACTGAGGATGACTGTTTTCACCTGGACTGAACCCCAGACAGAACGGAACCACCTGATGCTTCTACCAACACTGACAGAACTCCATCCTGCTCCAGTTGGTCATTTATCAGGTAATTGTGATTTTATCTACATAACTGTGACATTTTGGGTTCATTAAACATTAAATTGCCTCCATAAACTGCGTTCACACCGGACGCAGCTTGCACAGTATAACACATGTGATAATACTGCTTCATATTTCAGGGTGTTAGGCGTATGTAGCAAACATGCAGCCAATTTAAGTTGAAGCAGACTTGTTAGCTGTGAAGTGGACGCCGTTAAACTAAACAGCGTGTCAATTTTCACAGTTATATGTTATAAGGTCATCTTTTGTTTGAGCTTTTTCTGGCAATGTTCATGATTTTGTATTTTAAAATGTAATTTGAAATGTTAAAATCCTAGCTTTTCGCTGTGTTATACTGTAAATATTACATTAAATATGTTTTACAGTAATATATTGTTTCTTGGAATACGGTAGTTACTGAGGCTAACAGTATTTTACTATAAAAGGTACATTATGTACAGCCCAGTACCGTAATACTTTTTACAGTGAGAAACTGTCGTAGTAGATTACAGCAGAGATACTGTAGAACAGTAACATACTGGCAACTCTAGCTGACACTATTTTACTGTTATTTAACCGTAAAATGTGTTACAGTGTATACACACACACACACACACATATATATATATATATATATATATATATATATATATATATGTATATGAAAGAAATTCTCAAAATGGAGAGGCTAACATTTCTGCTGAGGCTACAAACTGAACTTGACATGATACAGTGAGCCAAATGGATTAGTTTCTTTAAAAACAGTGAATGTGCGGTTTGTTTCACAGTTCTGTGAAATGTTAAAAAAACTGCTGCTTCGAAAATGTAATTGTGTAACGTGATAGCTGTTCTGGAATATTCCTCGTAGTTTAGTCATTGTGCGTTGGTTGACAAGGACATTTGATTTCTTCAGAAACGGTTAGAATTGTTGGCTTTTTGAAATGGGTTTGGGGCTAAAGCACAGTCCCACATTCATTATTCTAAGTGTGTAAATGGAGCTTCAGTACAGCTTTGACATCCACCAGTAAAGGTTTCAGGGAAGTAAGGACGGGGGGGGGGGGTGTTTTCACAGAGCTGATATCTCCAGACATTACACCGTTAAAGCGAAGGGAGTAAAAGAGCTAATTAAGTTGTAATCGGTTTAATATTAGTGACCAGACGGCGCCGAGGTGATGTGTCGGAGTCTTCATTCAGCGCACACGCACACTCAGGACCTGTGGAAATGAGGTCTGCGCTGGACTGTTTGGAGGGAATGAAAAGCCGTGGACACCCATGGCTGCTGATCCTTGGCCTTGAAACAAGACGAGCGCCGCACAAAGCACTTCCTTTTACAATTCATGACGTGTGTGTGTGTGTGTGTGTGTGTGTAAATTTTTCTGAAAACTCAATCTGTGTGTGGTGTGTGGAATAAACAGGCTGAAAGGAGGTGGAGTTCTGCTGTACAGATGCATCCAGCTCCAGAGTCCTTCAGAAAGCTTTTCAGTTTGTTGGGGGCAGGTTCAGGCTGTGTTCAGTCACCTCAGCAGCAAAAACTGTTCTTAGAAAGTCAGTCCTTTTCATGTCTGACAGTCGCCTTCTCTCGCACATTCCTGCTCAGACCTCACATTGACGTCCGTCTGGAGGGATTTCAATAGACGTGTAGAAGCGCGTGTGTTCGCACCTGGCGTCACACAATACGTAACCGAAAACGCAGAATAGACTGGATCTGCAGCAGTCCATCAGTACGACTGAAGCCTGAAAGACCCACAACTGTTTTGGGTCAATTTCAAAATGAATTTTCTTCTAAATTGAACCTTTTTTACATGATTCACCTCCCAGTACTTTAATTCAAATGTGCAGTAACTTGTTTGTACCTTCCAGTACTTTGATTATTATTATTTTTTCTGATACAGTCCTCTGTTTTACAAGTGTGTATTTGTGTTTGTGTAATAACTGTTTTATATGTTTTAGCTGTGTTTATGTTTGGTTTCTGTTTTTGTTCATGTCTTTTTTTTCTTTGGATTCAGTGACTCAGAGAACGCACAAGAATTCCAATGTACCTATACTGCAGTGTATCTGCGCAAATGGCAAATAAATTCTATTCTATTCTATTCTATTCTATTCTATTCTATTCTATTCTATTCTATTCTATTCTATTCTATTCTATTCTATTCTATTCTTATTTGTCACTAGATATGGGTATTGAGAACCGGTTCTTTTTTGAGAACTGGTTCCCTGTAACTCGATTCCCTGAACCATTAAAGCATTGACAGAAAATTCCAGTTCTTTGAAACTGGAGCCTTTATCGGTCCTTCTGAACAACCAAAAAAAAAAAAAAAAAAAAAAAAAAGTTTTCAAATATAAATTTTCATGTATGAGTTTCAATTTTGTATCATATTGGATACACTGGGTCTCAATGTTCAAATATTATTATTTTTGAACAAACAGAAACATAATATAACACAAACACGTCTAACAAATTGTTAATTCCTTTTCTAAATGGTCCCAGGTCTTCCTCATTAATGTCAGTCTTGTAGTGTCACTAAAGGCCTCTGGTGAATGAACTCCTCCCCCTGGTGGATTCAATCAATCAAACTTTATTTCTATAGCACTTTTCATACATGGTACATGTAGCACAAAGTGCTTCACAACAAAACCCCCCACTGTCCCGCAGTTGCAAATAAAAATACAAGCAACAAAGTAAAGTTTACAGTAAGGGTTCAATTAAAAGCTAGACTAAAAAGATAAGTTTTGAGTTTACTTTTAAAAATATGAACACTGGCAGCAGACCTCAGGTCAGCTGTTCCATAGTTTGGGGCCATAAAAGCTGAATGAGGCCTCACCAGGAGTCTTAGTGTGGACTCCAGGAACAGTTAAGAGATGACTACCTGAGGACCTGAGGGTCCCAGAGGGCTCATATGTTAAAAGGAAATAAAATAAATAAATAGTGCTCAGCTATAGCTATAGATATAGCTATCAACACCTACAGCTGCCAACACTAAAAGACAAGCCTGTTGTGATGTTTTGATGTTGTGATCAAATGTTGTTGCGATATATTGTGATGTCTTATTCTCTTTTAATTGTATAGTAAGTGTTCGAATATGTATCTTGTATTATATTGTACAGGTATTGTGTGTTTTGTGCTCCCTTAACAGTCTGTAATGTATATGTTATTTGTTACATTAGTGCCCTATCAAGTGTCTAACCATGTCCTTCTCCTGTAAATGTTTTTTTTTTTTACTGCCTTTTTAAAACTTGGCCAGGGGACTACGGATGAAAACTAGCCTTCTGGCTAAGTCTGGCTTTTTTTAACCATGTGTAACCATGTGTTTTATGAAATTGCACTGTCCCCTTTCAACTAAACTAAACTAAACTAAACTAAACTAAGACCATTAAGAGTTTTAAAAAAACAATAAAAGCACTTTAAAATCAGTCCTGAAATTGATGGATTATCTGTGTATTACATGTATCTAATTGTATACATCAGTTTTTAAAAAAAAAAAAAAAAAAAAAAATCACCGATCATGTAGAGGGCTTCAAAATTTACGGATCAAATATGATACGTTTGGAGTTATAGGGTTAACAATTCTACTTAGCGATTCCACCTTTGTTGCGCATGTGTGATGACATCACACGTATGCTGCATCGTTTTGGTTCAGAATGTAGCCAACGTGGCGTCGAGGCAAAAACGCTCCAAAATCTGGTTATATTTCAGGTGTAAAGACGACAGCAGGGTCAGCTGTAACACTGTCAAAGCTTCCATGTCTTCTAAGGGGGAAAAGCCTCCAATCTGCTCCAACATTTGTCCACAGCATGGGCTTCATTTACAGGAATGTAACGTACGTGATTCGCTACGTAGTGACATTTGTGAATCTAGTGGCAGAGCGAACACCAGGGCAGCATCCAGGTCCGGTTCTAGGGGGGGGGCAACAAACGTCCTGCCCCCTCAAATAAAAGAGGTGAACAACAGCAGGAGACATAGAGGAATTAGTGAAGCATCATAAGTTTCAGTTTTCCTGTTCGGTGTTCATACTGTATGTTCTATTTTCTGTGCAGAGATGGAAATATAAGACAGTTCATGCAAACCTCACCCAACGAGAATCGATAAGCAAAATCGATAATGGAATCGGAATCGTTAAATTCTTGTTGATTCCCATCCCTATTTGTCACCATTTATTGTAATATTACCGTCTGTGTTTCACATTTTTGGGTGTAAATCATGTAATTTCCTACATTTAATTGTCTGATCATGTCGATCAGGGGTGTCAAACATGCCAAAGGGTCCAGTCCGGCCCTGGAATGTTTTTGCAAAGTCAAAAATTCCACAGTCATGAATTGAATTAAGCAAAAAAAAAAAAAAAAAAAAAAGAAAAAAAGCTTGAATTAAGGAAAAATGTTGAATTAAGAAAAAAAAAAAAACTATCTTCAATTAAGTAAAAAGCCAAAATATTAAATTTAGCAAAAAAAATCTTGAATTAACAATTTCAGATTTGTGTCTTTTAGTGCAAAAAAAAAAAAAAAAAATCACATTAAATTATTTAAATATTTACATTTCCAAACTCTCCTGTAACACTAAAATGTGAATAACCTGAACAAATATGACCAACCTGAAATGTCTGTGTTAAATTCAGCCCAATTTGAACTCTTTTCTTCTTGTTCCTCAGTGTTTAGTGTCTTTGTAGATCTGATCCATAATGCACATGTGTAAATGAGAGGTTAATATTGTTAAAATTGCACTGATTTTTCTCAAGAAATGTCAGTTTTTTCAGTTTATTCACATCTTTTTTGTTTGGATAGTTTATAAAAGTAAGTATTTTCATAATTTAATGTTTTTTTTTTCTTTACCCTCAAACAAAGACAAAAATTTGACATTATTTCTATATTATTATGTTATTATTTTTCTGGTCCGGCCCACTGCAGATTAAATTTAGCTGAATGTGGAACTGAACTAAAATGAGTTTGACACCTCTGATGTAGATGTTCATTAAAGCTCAGAGTGAATTCAAATGTTATCATAGATGACAAACAGGAAGAACACTCTCTTGAAGCCTTAAAATGCCTTTCTTCTCCGTAGGAACCTGCCAGCTGGGCCCAGTTGGCAGGTTCCTACTGGTCAGGACCTACGTTAAAAGAACCTACAGTTTTCCAGGCCTCT
This sequence comes from Sphaeramia orbicularis, assembly GCF_902148855.1. Lineage (NCBI taxonomy): Eukaryota > Metazoa > Chordata > Actinopteri > Kurtiformes > Apogonidae > Sphaeramia > Sphaeramia orbicularis. The sequence continues at coordinate 3,304,502 of NC_043957.1, forward strand.
GTTTTCTTGGACTTCCTGATGAAGGTTTGAAGTCAAAACATGCTGCAGTGTTTTTTCAGGTCTATATATGACCATGCCGTGAGAATAAAGGCTTTTTTACTCTTAAAGAGAGCGCCTTGGAGTTTTCTTCCTGTTTGTCATCCACTTTATGAATCCCTTTTTCCAAACAGTACCTTGACCAAACTCTATTGTGGGTCCTAAAAGCATTCCTTCCCATGATTTTTTCAAATTTTATTATATCAAAAACAGAGAAAACTGAAGAAAGCATGACTTTTACAGACAAATATATCATAAACTAAACATTAGAAAAACAAATGAGAGTCTCCATCCACTGCCTTTGATCCGACTCCATGGGTTTTACGGGTGAATCAGTGTTGTAGGAGATGATGTTCAGACTGTACACCACATATGATCAGTGGAAAGGTGATGTCACCCATTGGTTTTTGTGATTTGACTGTTATCGTGTCGGCTTTTTGGAGCCAGAAGTGACTATATTTGGACATTTGGATTACTGGAGGAAAGATTTAACCTCCTAAGACCCAGATATGGGTTTTCTGTCCATGAAATAAACTGTAAATGCTCTGCTTGGCTCTGAATTCTTCATTCATTCAACTCCACAGGTCCATCTTCAACCCTATTTCTGAGTAATGACACCACAAAGGGGGTTTGGAGCGCTGGCCCTTTAAATGCACAGGAGACACTTCAGGCCCTCCAGATTATTGGCTGTGCTGCTCTGTCCTGGTCAACCAACAACTGAACATTTGAGGTAATCGGCTCAAAAGCAAGGACGAAAACAATGACAAAAACAACAGTGAAAACAATGATGGAAATGACAAAAACAACGAGGAAAACGACAAAAACAATGGCGAAAACAAGGACAAAAACAAAAGCGAAAATGACACAAAAATGACAAAAACAATGACAAAACCAACAGCTATTTCAATACTATTTCTTCCATTTGATCTGTATGATTAGGGCTGATCTTGATTTACAAAAATAAAATCAAATTAGAGCAGAAAAATAAATCAATATATAATATTTAATAGTTTTATTTATAGGTGTGCATTTCACACACACTTGGTGACAGATGCTAGTATTTCTGAACATTTGACCTAGCGCCAAAAACAATAATACAAATTAACCAATGTTCGAGTTAATCACTGACATATGCCAGGAAGAAAAAATCTAGTAATATGTGATCCACTTTTTATGTAGTATATTGAAAAAACATTATTTTTTGTGTTTTTTACACCAAAAAAATGGTTTGTTTACATTACAAACACGGCATTTAAAGGGTTAAAAAATGTGACAACTATTGAGTATTTGGTATTTTTTATTTACGGCTCAAGTTGATGAAATAGAAAAAAGTGTAAAAGAATTAAAACCAAACTGTATGAAAAATGTTTTGACTTTATTCCACAAGTGTGCTAAAAATGCACACTTGGTGCTCAGTAAGGGCCTAGGTGGACGGGATACCAGAGGGTTCAACCACTGTGGATGTGCTGGGAAGCAAAATAAAAACTGAATAAAGAAGAAGTTCCTGATAAAAAGTGAAAAACCAACACTGATGACTCTCAGTGGGTTCAGTCTTTGTGCTGGTGCGGTGCCACCTCTGTAGTTTCCAGGTACGTCTTTCCACACGTGTTGAAGCGGTAGATGTGTGTGATTAGTCCTGCCATGGACGCTGGTGTATGTATGAGTGAATAACTGTATATATGTGGTTAGTCCTGCCATGGACGCTGGTGTATGTATGAGTGAATAACTGTATATATATGATTAATCCTTCCATGGACGCTGGTGTATGTATGAGTGAATAACTGTATATATGTGGTTAGTCCTTCCATGGACGCTGGTGTATGTATGAGTGAATAACTGTATATATGTGGTTAGTCCTTCCATGGACGCTGGTGTATGTATGAGTGAATAACTGTATATATGTGGTTAGTCCTTCCATGGACGCTGGTGTATGTATGAGTGAATAACTGTATATATGTGGTTAGTCCTTCCATGGACGCTGGTGTATGTATGAGTGAATAACTGTATATATGTGATTAGTCCTTCCATGGACGCTGGTGTATGTATGAGTGAATAACTGTATATATGTGGTTAGTCCTTCCATGGACGCTGGTGTATGTATGAGTGAATAACTGTATATATGTGGTTAGTCCTTCCATGGACGCTGGTGTATGTATGAGTGAATAACTGTATATATGTGATTAGTCCTTCCATGGACGCTGGTGTATGTATGAGTGAATAACTGTATATATGTGGTTAGTCCTTCCATGGACGCTGGTGTATGTATGAGTGAATAACTGTATATATGTGGTTAGTCCTTCCATGGACGCTGGTGTATGTATGAGTGAATAACTGTATATATGTGATTAGTCCTTCCATGGACGCTGGTGTATGTATGAGTGAATAACTGTATATATGTGGTTAGTCCTTCCATGGACGCTGGTGTATGTATGAGTGAATAACTGTATATATGTGGTTAGTCCTTCCATGGACGCTGGTGTATGTATGAGTGAATAACTGTATATATGTGGTTAGTCCTTCCATGGACGCTGGTGTATGTATGAGTGAATAACTGTATATATGTGGTTAGTCCTGCCATGGACGCTGGTGTATGTATGAGTGAATAACTGTATATATGTGGTTAGTCCTTCCATGGACGCTGGTGTATGTATGAGTGAATAACTGTATATATGTGGTTAGTCCTTCCATGGACGCTGGTGGGCGTGGGGCGCTCAGCGGTAACACGTGCAGATCCTGGACTGGCCTGGAGGACACAGGCAGTCTGCAGGGAGGGCAGATGGTTCAGGAGGCTTTTTCAGAGCTGAACGACGACTGGATCTGAACGACAGCCTGGAGCCACGACCAGGCGGGGGAGCCATGTGGACCCCCCCCACACAACACCCACCCCCCCTGGACGCCGTGACGGTCCAGAGGGAGACCGCTGACCTGCACTGGACATTGTGTTCATAGTGTGTCCACCACACACTCACAAATACAGCACTGAGCTAAACTGTGGGGACGACAGGAATCTGATGAAGAGATGATACATGAAGATATGTATGTAGAGATATATATGAATGAATGAATATATGTATGTATGAATGAATGAAGGTATATATGAATGAATGAATATATGAATGTATGTATGAATGTATGTATATATGAATGTATATATGAATGTATGTATAGATATATGAATGAATGAATGTATATGTGAATGTATGTATGAATGAATGAATGTATATATGACTATGTATGAATGAATTAATGTATATATGAATGTGTGTATGAATGTATGAATGAATGTATATATAAATGTATGTGTGTATGAATGAATGAATACATAAATGTATATATGTATGTATGTATATATGAATGAATGAATATATGTGTATGAATGAATGTATGTATGCACGTATGAATAAATGAATGTATATATGTAGGTATGTATATATGAATTAATGAATGTATATATGTATATATGAATGAATGAATATATAAGTATGTGTGAATAACTGTATATATGTATGTATGTACTGTATCGATGTACATATGTACTGTATGCATGTACATATGAATAAATGAATGCATATATGTATATATGAATGAATGAATGAATTAATGTATATATATATATATATATACACATACACACACACACACACACACACACACACACACATTCATATGTATATATAATACATGTACGTTCTGTCCGTCCTCTGCGTACATTCCATCTGTTTTCCAGGTGCTGGTGGATGCGTACCCAGACAGAGAATACCAGTGGGAGTACGGAGCAGTGCGGACCGCCGTCAGCGGAAGTGAAAATGAAACTTCTCACTCATTTGTCTTTTCTCTTCCTGCTGAAGCTAAACTTTTACCCTTACAAACGAAAACGCTGCAACATTAGTATCACAGTAGTGTTTCCTCTGTCGTCTCCATGCTGGTTATTACTGACTTTCTTTTTCTTCTTCTCATTAAACTTTCCTCTTCTTCGTGGTATTTGTCCAGTATGGTTCATTCAGAGTGGCGCCCCCTGGTGGATTAATTGACAAACGCTCGATCCAACACATTAAATGTCAGTAGCAGCACTTTGTTCCAGTCAGACTAATGACAACGACAATAAAGCACATTTACAAAAGGAACTAAGAACTAGAATGGGATTATTAAGTACTCGTATCGGTACTCGGTATCGGCAAGTACTCAAATGTAAGTACTTGTACTCGGTCTGGAAAAAAGTGGTATGGGTGCATCCCTAGTTATTATGAAACTGTTTTACTGGTCTGACCCAAATTGGTCTGTTTGTAGAACGTGAATTCAGTGTAATTTTTGCATTTTACAAATTCATCCCAGGGGCCAGATTTGGACCACATGTTTGAGCGCCAAACTTATGAGTTTTGTCCAGGAATTCACAAACTTTTTCAGCTTGAAGCAAAAAAGAGAAAAATAGTGTCACCTTGGAGCCAAAAAAAAAAAGCAAAAACTCCATTATTTATTGAACATTTTCTGTGTTTTTGTGACTTTTGTTGCCAAATTCATGTAAGAAATGAGACGTGGCAGGAATGTTGAATTGTCACTTTGCTGATAAAAGTGACTGAGTTCCTTCTGTGCAGTCACTGGTGGATTTACTCAGGAAAACTGCTCCGACTTACCTCCAGTCTGTCCAATCTGTTCAGGTTTTAGATGTCTTTACTGAGTACCTCTCTACTTGAAGGACAATGAGTACCTCCTCTGTGTTACTCAAGAGTTCAGTGAAGCCAAACTTATAAAGTCGTCCGTGGCCGACGACTTGAAGGCTGACGACTGAAGTTGAATCACACAATGAACTGTTATTATGGTATGTTTGTAGCCTTGTCAATACTAAGAATGCACTGTTTTACCGTCTCATTCCTGGGGATGTTTTGCCTTTGTCTGACAGAGAAAACTCGATGGAATTCAGTCACTGTAACCCTGTGGAACCTGAAAACGTGTCGTGTAATGTGGTACGGATCGTGTTGAATGGAAGTTGAATATGTGACTTGAAATCTTGCTCTGAAAAATGTCGGATGAACATCATAAATCATACATCTTGAATCAAAATGGAAAAGAGGAGGAAATGTAATGTTACAAGTTGTTTGCTTAATCTTTACATTACAAGTTGTTTTGCTTGAAGAATCTTTTATTTTTGCAGATGTGTCCTTATTTGTACTGAACAGTCAGTGTCAGGTTTGATTTGTGTGTGTGTGGTTTGGATGAACACACACCTGTCTATGCTCAACTTAGAGAAAAGGTCAATTGCAACGAGAAAGAACTAATTTTACAGCTTTAGAAAGTAGTTGTGGTAAAGAGTCGAGCATAAAAACCAGAATATGAACTAAGGGGATTGTTGTGTTCCAGAAATGCTAGCCTAATAGTGCAGGTGTTAAGCAAGAGCTGTGCACATGCAAAAACATGTGCTTTTCTTAGAATTAGCTTCTGGAGTGACTGACATGTTCTGCCCAGTAACTACCATTAACCAATAATAAGCAGACGACGAATGATGTCATTGAATACACTGTAAGCCCCGCCTTTTGTAATGGTTTTGGGTCCAGGCAGCTCGTTTGAGACCGTAGAGAGTGGAGGAAAACGGCAGGCAGAAACTCACGTCCACACTAATGCTGGGATTTCAAAATGCTCGTCGTTTATTAAACACTCTAACCTTACCAAGCCCGGTTGTACGGCTACTATGTTTCATACATGAACAAAATAGTGCCACTACTTAACCATCACTGTTGTTCTCAGAAGCAAAAAAAAAAAAAGGAGCGAAGTAGATGTCCGACCAGCATGGTGTCCATATCGTCACTCTAACAAAAACATACAGGCGCTGCCCTATGACGTCACTGCTGGGCAACACAGTATACACCGTGTTACAGGTACGTTCCATAAATTCGACTGTTACACTTTGTATTTACTAAAATGCTTTAATTACAATGTACTTAAATGATTTCAGTTTTATTACATTACTATAGAATCTTAAGTATATTCTACTAATTTGTCGACATAGTTGAAAGTACAAAAAAGTTAAAGTTGAATGGATTTAAATCACTCAGTTTTAGTCATGACCACACCTTTTTATCTTTGCATTGCATTGTGGGTATTGGGCATGTTGTTGAAAATGTGTTCTTTTTCTGTGCAGGGGTTCAGCGGGGTTGTGGTGTTAGTGGTAATTTTGACTTGATATGTGTATGTCAGTGTTTATTGGCCTTTTTGTGTTTGTTTTTGTACTTTTGTACAGCTGCACCATGAGTCAGAGCCAGAGGAAGAACTATGGCTTTACTGTTCATCTATAATTGTTTTGGTTTTAAGTGAATCTTTATACTTTGCCAAACTGAAGGCACTTCCTGCACTGACAAATTACTTGCGCTAACTTCCTGCCTAACTTCCATACTTGCTACAATGTAGTAAATTGAATAAATAAAACAATTTATATGGCAAAATAGTTCAATTTAAATCCACTTTGAACTGAATACAATGAACTGATGATATTAAGTGTAATGATTAAACAAAGCAATTAACATTGCAACAAATTTTAAGTTAAATTAACTTGGCATTTAGGGTGTTGGTCTTTAAATAGCAATTCCATTCAAATCAAGCATTTAAGTTGAATACACTCAAGTTTTCATTACTTTATTACTTAAAAATTTTAAGGTAACTGGTTTACTAAAATTTTTAAAGTAAACTCAACATTTCTCGGTCTTACAGTGTAATGGGAGTGTCCAAGAGTCACTAATGACTATAAAAAGTAACAAAGGAAACTCTTATTTTGGGCTTTTTGTGTTTCTGTCTGTGATGAAATGTGTGTTTGATGCGAGATTCTTCTTGTAACTTTTTCTATTTTTGCCTGAAGCAATAAATCCAGCTATTGTTTTAACTTTTTAAAACCTCAAACCTTTTTTTTTTTTTGGCGAGTTCTTCTTTTCTCCTGGTTTGGTCCGTCCATCCCAAACATAATTGGTGAATTAATTTAAATTACGTGACCCCCTGTTGAGCCGCATTATGTAATAAATTCCCGTAATGTAATAAAAGTTCCAAATGTAATAAGAATGTCACGTCATCTTGTAATAAAGCTGCATTTTGTAATAAACTACCTCAATGCATTATGTAATAAATTTTTTCGCATTATGTAGTAACTTATTACAATTTGAGAAGTTTATTACAAAATGCACTGGATACATTTTTATTTTCAGGAAAATCTAATGTGCTAAATTCATCTGTAAACTGTGTGGTTAAAGTTCTGATTCCAATACCTGTAGCTCCTGTGACTAATTTCTTCTAAATTGCTCTGAAATGATATTAATTTGGATTGTTATTACATAATGAACCACGTTATTACATTTTTTTAAATAAAAATGTGTCCAGTGCATTTTGTAATAAATTTCTCAAATTGTAATAACTTACTACATAACGTGAAAAAATTTGCTACAAAATGCATTGATGTAGTTTATTACAAAATGCGTCAGTTTATTCCATAATGCGGCTTTATTACAAGATGACGTGACATTCTTATTACATTTTGAACTTTTATTACATAATGGGACACCCCCCTCTGGTACCAGCCTAAGTGGACTAGTCCAGAACCACCGTTGGTCCAAAAACCTCTAGAACACGCAGACTTTTGTCCAGATAACTGGAGATTTTTTGGTACCGAGGTGGTTTAAAGTTAAAAGAACCTGGGGCAGTAGTTCATTAACCGAAATAAATTGTGGTTTTTGAGATTTACTGGTTGCTGCGTGTTGAATGAAACAATGAACTGTTATTATGGTATGTTTATTATGGTATGTTTGTAGCCTTGTCAATACTAAGAATGCGCTGTTTTACCTTCTCATTCCTGGGGATGTTTTGCTTTTGTCTGACAGAGAAAACTCGATGGAATTCAGTCATTGTAATCCTGTGGAACCTGAAAACGTGTCGTATAAAAAAAAGCCACATCCACAGCGGTGAATGTACTGTACGTGTTTTCACTCCGATTTAAGATTCTACCTCTTTACTCAACAGGTTTGACTGTAACATCCAGACTCTATGAGGTCCACGTGAACTATTTCAAAGCTAAAAAAAAACGCAAGAATGTAGGGGAGATAAATGTTAGAAGAAAGGTCAAGGGAAGGAATAATGAAAGTATAGAATGAAAGAAAATTGAACAAGGGAAGGGTATAGCGGATGGATAAAGCGAGGGAATAATGGGACAGGCATGTGGAACAAAGAGAGCGGGAAAAAAAAGAGGACGACGGCGTAAGAGGTTAAGACATGGAGAAAGAAGAATGGAGAGCGACAAAAAGGTAGCGAGGACGGGATGAAAGGGTCTGGTCAAAGAGTAAAGAGGAGATGGGGCAAAGCGAGGGAAGTCGAATAAAGAGGCTGGCAGACGACCGAGGTGAAAAGCCAAAGTCTGCTCATTGAAAAGTAAAGCAGGTCTGAAAGGAAGCAAACTCCGATAAAAAAAAAAAAAGGAAACAAATAATTAGAAAATTGATTTCCAGAGACTTCCCAGGGAATTATCAGCCACAAAAGAAAAGCAAGCGGTCGGACAAACTGTATTAATAGCTTGTTTAAACTGGTTAAATTTGATCTCTGCTTCTCAGATATTTAATAAGTTCTGCCGCTTTGTCAGTTTAACGCAGCGTCAGAAAATACAGTCGCATAATAATAATAATAATAGTAATAATAATCATATTTTTTTCCGGGGAGAGGAAGAGTAAATGCAGGAAATCCAACAAAATACAAGCAGCACACCACACAATGGAACAGGGTTACAAAACAATTTCAGTTTGGAGAGGATGCACAAAAGCCTCTGAAACAGTCTAAAGACGCAGCACATGGATTTAGGATTCGTCACCGGATTTACCGACGCTCTAAATTGACTGAATTTAGAGTCGGAAGGTAAAAAAACAAAAACAAAAAAAGCCCTCATAATTCACATGAAGAGCTTGGTGAATGCTTGGATGCTCTGAAAAATGCAAAATTCTAGCAACTGTCAACCAGTCCACGGCAGCAAACCTGAACTTTAACCCCTAAAGACCCAAACCTCCACTGTTAACCCGAACTATCTACTGATCTAAACTGTTTAACCCTTTCATGCACGAATTATGAGAACCTTCATCAAAATTTTTTCCTGAGTGTATTTATTCCTCTTTAGGCATGGAAAAAAACAATGTGATTGAAAATTTTCTTCTGAAAAATAAATTAAAAAATTAAAAAAATAAAAATTATTTTAAAAATACAGAAACAAATAACAATGAAAAAAAAAATTGTTATGAACCCATTTTTCATGTATTTGCAAAAATGTCCACTCAGCTGGACACCATCCATGTAATTTTTGATGCACAGAAACATGTATTTGCTAATAAATTGTGTGAAGACTATGGAGAGGGCTTGTGATTCTGGGGGTTTATGCACAAGAGAGATCTACATAATGTTACCAAATCATGTCAGAAAAGATATGTAGTGTCTTAAAACTTTAATAAAGATATATGTTAAAAAACAACAACAATGAAAAGAACAACAAAACCCATGAATATACAAGAGAACAGCTGTAGAATAGCTGTCCACTGGAGTGACCACTATGTATGAAAGGGTTAATAACTTCAGATCCACTAATTCAATCAATACATGTAAATAACTGGTGTAAAATACAGTTTGTCATCTTTTCATGGTCATCAGACATGACACATTTAGAACTTCAGAGGCTCCGTAGTTACCATGGAAACACCGTCATCTTCTACAAGGATGAGGATTCTGTTTGGTTTCTATAAATTGGCTGAAAATTTGATTTGATTTTGTAACATGTTTTAAAAAGTACAATATAAATAAAGCTTTACTTAGTTACTTACAACATTGGTTCACCAGTCAAACCCATGGAGTTGGATCAATGACAGTGGATGGACACACTGGGTTTATGTTCAATTAATGAGAGATTTGACTGAAAAAGTCACTTTTTCTTCAATTTATTCTGTTTTGATGTAATTACCTTTGAATTTACGGAGCTTTCATGAATGTCTAATCAAATACAGGAAATTAAATATAGGAAAATATATGATTTACAGTCCTGGGTTTTCCCCGAGGTCTCCTCCCGTTGGAGAGACTATGTCTCTCGGCTGGCCTGGGAACGCCTCGGGATCCCCCGGAAGAGCTGGAGGAGGTGTCTGGGGAGAGGGAAGTCTGGGCATCCCTGCTTAGACTGTTACCCCCGCGACCCGGCCCCGGATAAGCGGAAGAGAATGGATGGATGGATGATTTACAGTGGAAAATCCAAAGTATAGAGAATTATATTGTAATAAATGGTAATAAATCACTTAAAGAAGGGTTTGGGAACTGCCACCAAAGGAACACTGGGTGGGTCTTTATGGGTTAAAGAACATGTTCAAGACCTGAGCATCAGGAAGAAGATGAAGCTCAAATGAACAGTGATCATTATGCTGAACAGAATCTAATCGATCTGATCAGTTTGAGAACCTGATCCAACCAGTGCGTTTCCTTTTAGGTGCAGATATTAGTGGAAGACAATGGCTTCAATTTAGATCCGTTTCTCTTTTGGAAACAAATGCAGTGGGCCTGGTTTCACAGAGGAGGAAAGATATGAGTATTGGCAAATAGGATGGAATTCCCCAGATGGAATTGGCTGATATTAATATAATGTGTTTTAAAATTTTACACAGATTACATATATCCCCTCACCGCAGACATCTCTTCAACCGCTCTCTTTCCCCTTTGTGTCTCAAGTGTAAAACTGATGTGGGAACCTTAACTCATTGTTACTGGTCTTGTCGTAAACTGCAAAAATATTGGGCTGAAATTGTATGTGAAATGGAGACAATTTTCATACTGATATAGAAATGGACCCCATGTCCTTGATCCTGGTCTTCCAAGTAAAAATGTGAAAACAACAGTTGACAAAAGACTGAATAATGTTCTAACATTTGTAGCAAGGAAAAATATTCTCTTGCAGTGGGTCAGTGACAAGATTCCTTCTGTCTGTGGTTGGCGTAAAATAATTTTGGAACTGATCCCCCTAGAATATTTGACCAACATCATACATAACAGTGCAGATCAGTTCTACAGAGTATGGCTGTCATGCATGGACGGTTATGTTGAGTTTGGTTTAGGGGTTTTTGTTTTCTTCCTGTTTTATTTTGGTGATGGTGATCGCTTCCCTGTTTTCGTCTGCACGCTGTTAGTCTTGTCTTTGTCTTGCCTAATCCCTTTATTGCCTGCACCTTGGTGCTCCTCATGTAATTGCCCACACCTGTTTGTGATCCCTGCCTTCCCTATATATTCTTCCCCTCTCCCTTTGTCTGTTGTCAGTGCGTCGTTTTCTGTGATCTAGAAAAGAGTATTATCTGTTAAGTATCTTGACTTACGTATCTTGAACTCCTTGTTGTCTATTTCAGGCTTTTAGTTTGTTATGAGTACGTTGTACTTCTCTTTTAGTTATTGGGAATTTTTTAGAGCATGTTGTGCTTTCTCCTTTTGTTACTCTTTTTGTACTTGAGAACTTTTGTTAAATAAATCTTTTTTTTTTACCACTGACATTTGCGTCTCGTTGCATTTGGGTCCACACCAAGAGTTGAGTCGTAACAGTGGCGCCCATTTTTGGACTATATTGGACCAGACCGTTCATGTACTCTTTTAAAAGGACTGTTGTGAACTTCTGTTATATTTATAAATATGACTCCCCTACATTATACGTCTGACCTACCACCTACTGTATCAAGCTACGTTTTTGTGTGTTATTTCTTATGTAAGAGCTGTAGTGTATTTTATGTTTTGTTTTGTGTCTAGTCTTTGGGAGACACTGTTTTGTTGAATGGAAAACAAAAAACTGCAATAAAAACAATGAAAAAAAAAAAAAAAAAATATATATATATATAAAATGTGTTTTATTGATGGTTTTGTCATAAAGTTGTACGATTAATTTTGTACTCACTCAAACACTGGGATGAATTGATGTAATTCTTGGAAATTGTTGAATCAACCTACTTTTCTTTGCTTCCTGAACATGTGCATTCTACCCAATCCTGCTCACTAGTCACTTTTCCATCGGACATCTGAGCAAAACTTCACCGATATTTACTAAATGTTGAAAAACAGAAGTGTGTAATGTCGGTTTTTCCATTAAATCACAAATGAGATGATTTATTTATTTATTATCGTGAAATGACACAAGAAATCCTTCCATAAAGATGGCGATTAACATAAATATTATGTTGATTTACAGATATATTCATTATTATTATATATTACCCCCTCTATCTCGTACTAAATTAAAAAATGATTCAGTTTCCTGCTGTGTCCACACATACCGCATCATGTTTCTTTTAAAACTCTTCTTCTTCACTTGTTGTAGTGTCCGTCAACATCCGTTTTTTTTTTTTATTCACGTGACTCTAGTTGCGGAAAAAGGTCTTTCCATTGCAGTTTTGCGTGATATACCATTTGCGCTACGCCCAAAAATAAACACCTCTTGCCAAATGAGAGTTTGGGCGAAATTGTCGTTTACCATTTGGCAAATTTTTATGTGCAAGTTATATTCACACAATTTGAGGGTCAATGGAAAAGCGACTACTGACTGCTTCTTGTCTGCTTGTACTCCATCACCGGGAATCAACGGTGGTGCGTCACTTCCTGCCGGCAATGGCTGCCCCCCATATGTTCTGCCCCCGCCCCTAATTCACATAATAAAAAGGCCTCATTTGGTGCATTTATGGTGATTTTTTTTACTGAATTTGTGCCTCACTTGCTTATAGGTAATACACAAAGGACAGTTAAAGGTGGGGTAGGAGACGTTTTCCTGGAGCATTTTTTACTGTATTGCTTCAAATCCCCTTCACAACCCGATTGCAACCCATTAATTTAATGCTCTAACACAAAAATAAAAAAACATGTAGTCACCTGTGGAAGGGACAGGACTGAAAAAACACCATCCAATCATTTTAACTGGCCCATCGAAATGATTGAACGGTGATATGTCTATCAAACTCAACTGTCCTTTGTCCCTCCCCCCTCTGCGTGAACCCCTCTTGGTGCACGAATCGTGCTTTCTCACAGGTTTGGAGCACTTGTTCAGGAAACGAAGCCAGAGCTTGGCTACATTAGTTATATTAGGATGGAAAGTTCACCGGCAAACTGTTTAGTCAGTAACGTAAATAAGGGAATGTAACGTTAGCTAGCGAGGTCTGGGGCTGTTCTGCTGACAAACAGGGGGGTGTTGGAGGAGGCTGAAAGAGGTACACATGGATCTGTGAGCTGGAGCCCAGGTGAATTGTTGCTGTGTGGCACTCGTGAACCTACAGGAACAAGTATTGCACGTGCCAGTACTCTGGAGGCGTGGCTTCAGGGGGATGTCTGAAGAAATGTCTGAAGAAAATTTTGAATTGTGTATTTTCAAAATGTAGCTTGCTCGAACCGTTTTTCCAAGATCACCTACCCCACCTTTAATGTTGTAAGCATGATCAGTAGGGATGGGAACCGAGAACCGGCTCTTTTTGAGAAGCAGATTCCAGTAGCTCGATTCCTTGGAAATTGTTTTCCTGCCTGCTTTACGATTCTGTTTATCGATTCTGCCTTCGTTGCACATGCGCGATGACATCACGCATACGCTGCATTGTTTTGGTCAGAACGTAGACAACATGGCGCTGAGGCAGAAACGGTCTAAACAGACCACACCAGGTCTAAACAGACCACACCAGGTCCAACCAGACCACACCAGGTCTAAACAGACCACACCAGGTCCAAACAGACCACACCAGGTCCAACCAGACCACACCAGGTCTAAACAGACCACACCAGGTCCAAACAGACCACACCAGGTCCAACCAGACCACACCAGGTCTAAACAGACCACACCAGGTCCAAACAGACCACACCAGGTCTAAACAGACCACACCAGGTCCAACAGACCACACCAGGTCCAACCAGACCACACCAGGTCTAAACAGACCACACCAGGTCCAACCAGACCACACCAGGTCTAAACAGACCACACCAGGTCCAAACAGACCACACCAGGTCCAAACAGACCACACCAGGTCCAGTTGAACACTGTCAAAGCTTCCATTTCTTCTAAAGGGTGGAATCCCTTCATTCTGCTCAAACATTTGTCCACATGTGATTCATTTACAGGAATGTCACGTATTTGATTCTCTACTCAGCGCTGCTTGTGAATCTAGTGGCAGAGTGAACACCAGGCCGTCATCCAGGCCCGGTTCCGGTTCTGGTGCGGGAAACAAACGTCGTACCCCCTCAAATACAAGTTTCCGAAGGTAGGGGAAAGGAAATGAGGTGCACAACAATGGCTGATGAGCCAAGTTGAACCGGTTCCACGTAGTGGAAACGCAGCAATAGAGGAATTAGTAAAGTGTCATATCAGTACCGGACTCTTGTATGTTTTGTCTGTCTTGTGTCATTTCCTGTTTTATTTTGTTAATCCTCCTCTTGTGTCATGTCTGGTGTCTTTGCTTCCTCTCCCTGATTGTTTCACCTGTGTTGATTACCTGTCTCCGCCCTGATTTGTTCCACCTGTGTCTCATTGTCTTCCCTCCCTTCTGTGTATGTAAGCCCTGTGTTTTCCCCTGTCCTGTGCCAGTTCGTATTCCTTCCTTGTGTTGTGATTACCTACCAGCGATTTTCTGAACCTGTTCGTCTGCCTGTCTGTTCGTTCCTGACCCGGATTGTTCCTCGTTCTCTGAGCCTGCCTGATCCCCATTGGTACCTCTGCCTGATTCTGCCTCACTGGTTTTTTCGACTTACTGCCTGGACTCACGGTTAGTGCTTTAGCTTTTCCCCCATGTACCGTTGCCTGTTTTTTGGATTCCCTGTGTATGACCTGGTCCGTCCCCTGACATTTCTCTGCTTGTTCCTAGTCGGGTTCCCCTCGTGTGCTCCCGACCTGGGCAGAGAGATCCCCTTGCTGGATTCGGACGCCGTGACGAATTCACACAGTCTAATCTACAAGGATTCTTTAAAGAAACCTTTTTGTGAACTGTTTATCCTGTCCGTGTTTAATAAACACTTATTTTCTTATTTCCTGTCTGTTGGTTGTGCATTTGGGTCCAAGTCTTGTGTCTCTGGTTCTAACATAAAGAGTCTTTACTTTCACTTTCACTGCATGCTGCCCCCCCCCAAACTGTGCCCGGTGTCATCTGTTCTTATTATTTGTCCATACTGTATATGTTCTATTTTCTGTGCAGATGGAAATATAAAAGACAGTTAATACAAACACACCTGTTTGTACTCTTTTATTCCCTCACCCAATGAGAATCCATAAGAGAATCCATAAGGAATTGGAATCGTTAAATCCTTATCGATTCCCATCCCTAAACCAGTGCAGGTTTACTTTAAATCTGGAAATGGAAATGTGTCTGTACAAGTTAGTACAGCAGTGTCCTCCTGCTGCCTTTCTGCTTTATCCACCATTAATGGAATGTGTAATTCTCAGAGTCTTTATTGTTGCATTTGTTCTCCGGCTCTATAAAACCTTCCACAGACTATAAAATGGATCACAGCGTGTCCGACTCATACCGTACACACAGTACTATCGCAAACAAAGACAGCTGCGAAACTTTTTTATACACTTTTGAAAGTATTTGTCATCTTTGTATTGCAGCATTTTCTTTTCGTTTCAAGGAAATATCTGTTCTAGATGGAAATATTTAAAAAGGAAAAAAGGAACGGAATGCAACTGTCATTGGAAATAATAAGTCAATGTTTATCTCATAGATTGTCTTGTCATTTAACTCAAAGTGACACGTGTCTCTAACGTTAGACAATTTTGCAGCCGTTTTACTTGAAGAAAACCAATGTTAATAGACAGGACGCTTTTATTAGTTTTAAAAATAGTCTTAATCAGATAGGTATTATGTATTTGATTATCCCAGATGTGTCACTGGAGCAGCTTTTACTGCTCATCAAAGTGAGGTACAATGTACCTCATAAATAACAGTGATATATTAAGACAAGAACAGCTGTTATTAGACACCATGCCAAGAGAATGTGAATATGCAAAGAAAATGTGAATTATGTTTAAAAAAAAAACAGGTTTGACGTGAATAAACTAGGCTGTGACATGTCATCAGAGGGTGGTGCAATCTGGATTCTAAAAGGGAAGTGGATTCTGTTTGTGTGTCTTGGGCATCACACAAAATCCAGAAAGAGCTGACTGCTGTCGTTTGGATTTTGGTCAAGGAAGAGACGAAGGAAAAGGCAAGCTGATCGGACCAATATTCTGGGAGATATTAGCAATTCTGGAATACAATGAACAGCACCAAAAAGCTGATTTTACTTTTTTCAGTTTTGGTGGTGTCCATAATGACATGGTGCTGCACCTAAAGGCAAAGACACACAACCCCACTGCCGATCGTCGTCAGAAAAGGAAGCCCGACTAATTAGTTGGTCCTGTCCCCTCAACACGGTCACAAAAGTGTGAAGAACAAACCAAATCGACTCCCGACTCCAGCGTACGTTCTGCACTTGCGCGACACGTAAAACCGGAAAACGATGGAACATCTCTCTGAACCCAGAGCTCGCTGTCGTCAGTCATAGTTGTCAGCGGAGAGTGTTGAGTTTTCAAGAAGGGTTGTGGTTTTGCTGTTACAAACATTTGAAATGTTAACCATTATAAGGAAATGGGAAAAAACGATTTTAAAAATCCTAAAAAATTCAGACTGCAACCTACTTTTCCCAAAATGTAATCAGATCTATTCTGGGTCACTGGCAATCTATAAACCCAATTTGGTATGAATTCCACCAATAGTTTTGCTGCTACATACATTTGAAAATGTGAACATTTTAAGTAAATGGGAAAAAAAATACTTAAAAATTCATAAAAAATTTGAACTTTGACCTACTTTTTCTAAAATGTAACCACATCTATTCTGGGTCACTGGCAATCTATAAACTCATTTTGGTATGAATTCAACCAATAGTTTTGCTGCTACAGACATTTGAAATTTTGCCCTTTATAAGGAAATGGGGAAAAAAAATCATAAAAAATTTGAAGTTTGACCTACTTTTGCCAAAATGTAACCACATCTATTCTGGGTCACTGGTAATCTATGAACCCAATTTGGTATGGATTCAACAAATAGTTTTGCTGTTAAAAAACATTTGAAATTAAAGTAAATGGAAAAAAAAAAAGATTTAAAAATTCATAAAAAATGTGAATTTTGACCTATTTTTTCCAAAATTTAATCAGATCTATTCTGGGTCACTGGCAATCTATAAAATCAATTTGGTATGAATTCAACCAATAGTTTTGCTGCTACAGACATTTGAAATTTTGCCCTTTATAAGGAAATGGGGAAAAAAAATAAATTAAATCATAAAAAATTTGAACTGTGACCTACTTTTCCCAAAATGTAATCAGATCTATTTTGGGTCACTGGTAATCTATAAACCCAATTTGGTACAAATTCAACAAATAGTTTTGCTGTTACAAACATTTGAAATATCAAAAATTATAAGTAAATGGAAAAAAAAAAAAAAAGATTTAAAAATTCATAAAAAATGTGAATTTTGACCTACTTTTTCCAAAATGTAATCAGATCTATTCTGGGTCACTGGCACTGTACTACTAGACTTTTCCAGGTTTGGTTGTCTGGATTCCAGTTCTTTCTCTGAATCACAGCGATCCGTCTGCTTCTTCTGTCTTTAGCTCTAGGTCTCCGCTAAAACAATAGCTCCCAGTGCTTTTTAAACCTATTTGTGCGATCAATGGCACAACAGCTCTGCCCCATTTTTTAGATTGTTCTGAAGTTTTCGCAGTATTCAAGCCAAAGCCACAACTCATCTCCCTCTTTCTGCCACTCAGTGGGTGGAACCGTGGTGACGTCACATGCAGACCCTCTATACCCCTTGCCTCCCCTTCGGGGGGGCGGGGTAATAAATTGCCAGTCAACACAATGTCCCCTCAACACACGGAGATGCAACATGCATGTGTGAAAGTCACTGTTTGTGATTTTAATCGTCTGGACAGATTTACCAGTTCTCTGTCGGACAAAATAAGAGTAAGACTGAATGAGTCCACCTCAGCTGATCAACCCAGTGTCTGCAGGGTTAAACTGAGGAATCTGAACTTCAGTGACACCTGTCACACACAAACACCCACCCTTCAGAAAACCTGATGAAACGGATGTAAATGTAGGTGTAAGTAGCCCTTTATTTCTAAACAGGATATGAAGGAGCGTGTAGCCAAAGTCATTCAGGAAGTTCTCTGAAAAGTAATTAGAAAGTGTTCCTAAAATTCTCGTCGTAAACAGCCTGGGCTGCCAATGTTAAGTCAGAACATGTGCATCAGATCCGAGAGCCAAGCCAGTAATTAGAATAAGTGAGTACATGCATAATGAATGAGCTTTTCAACCTGTTTTTTGTGATTTGTTTAATTACACTGTGTATTGCATTTAGACAATACTGGCAAGTGTGGATGAATTTCAAAGATAATTACAAGTTTTGGAAATGATTCTTCCATGATCTCAAGCCTCCAGGGTCACCTTCGTTTATATTTCCTGAGGAGAATGTATGCAGTGTGACTTTATTTAGAAAAACAAAGTAGAAGCAGCAAAGTGAACTGGAAAGAACACATAAAAGCCATCACAATCCACTCAAGTCTGGACTTCAAAGATATGTGATGTGTACAGTGGTGCTGAATATTTGCCAAGCCTTTAGAATTTCCTCTTTCTCGATGTTAAAAGGAACAAAATTACCTTAGATGTTGCAGTCGAAAGGTCTGGATTCACCTATTATCAATCAGTAGGGGTAAAAGGTTCTTGGGTTGTTTGATTCTTTCAATAAATCCAGGATATCTGAAGACAAATTCATGACTTTTTAAGATGTTTTTCACAAAATCTTTGGTCAAATTCATGACCTTACATGCACTTAAGTCACAGTCCAATAACAGGCCTCATAGTTATTGTCTTGAACTACTCTTAACCATGTTTCAATCCAGCTAATGTTACATTTCTTTCTCGTTCCAAACGCCCCCTGACGGTGTCCCAACACCCCCCACTGAGAAACACTGGTCTAGTGTTTTGCCAGATGCTTAAAAACCATCGCACTTCTATACTTGGCAGATAACAATAAGCAGACTGGAAGTGAATTGAATCATGAGGCTGGTATTCATCACTAGTGATAGTTAACAAGACAATGTGGACAGAAAAACAACAACAACACATAAACAAAGGGAAACTCAAACAAATAAACAAAAACAAAAAACAACAACAATGACAAAGTATTGACAAACAACAACAACAACAACAACGTCATATTACAATGAAAAAGATCATAAATGTAAATAGAACTAAACCATATAACTTGGTTAGGGGTGATAGGGAAAAGGGGAAGAGGGGGGTGTGAGTGAAAGTGAGAAAGAGAGAGGGGGGAGTGAGGGGGAAAATAAGAATTGTTGTAATAATACAAAAATATTTAATAATAATACCAGTAGCCTAATTTGCTAGTATTATTGTGGCGGCGGTAACGGCGGAGGCAGTCACAATACAACGAGTTAAATAATTTAAAGCTCTACCTACTGATGTGGCATTTCTCACAGCACTTAGTAAAAGTTTGAACATGAACAACCCGCCTCCCTCCAAAGCCCCGCCCCCTTCCCTCTGCCTGAGCTCTGAGGCTCCTCCTCCTCTCTCCTGATGTGCGATGGAAACGGAGGAGGAAGCAGAGGTGGAGGTCCGGTTCGTTTTGGCGTGTCCGCGGACCCCTCCCTCAGTAATCAGATGCATCATCCACCTGCCGCAGGCCCACGGCTCCTGTTCCATCAGTAGACCTGTTCCATCAGTAGACCTGTTCCATCAGTAGACCTGGTCTGTGCAGTACTGGGTCAGGGTCTTCACTGCAGTGCCCAGGGGATGGGTGCGCGCACTGTGAACGCGCGGCCTCCGCGAATTTTCCGTGGACATTTGAAGTTTCATAGTCCATACATTTATCATCCTACATCATCTTACATGTGTGACACCATGTACATGTACCTGTATGAGTCCCACCGTCAGAAAAGCTGAGCTTTATGCAGACCTGTTCAGTCCAGTACAGCTGACTTCCAGACTTTTATCTCCATCCTTCATTCATCAGACTCCCGTTTGTTCCCCTCAGCTGTCGTTTCTGTTCATAAATCCGTTTTTTCCCTTCCACATGTGCACGTTCTATCCAAACACATTCTAGACAGTAGACTGTGGTCAGTGACAGTAGACTGTGGTCAGTGACAGTAGACTGTGGTCAGTGACAGGAGAAGCAGCACCAGTGAAGCGTCAGATTCAGAGGGACACATATCAGATGTAAGACAGCGATAATGGATCGGATGCTGGACGGCCGTAATGGATGATTGACAGGAGGCTCAGTCAGGTTCGGCCAATTATTTTATTCGGACCGACTAAAATGATTGGTCAGACATTGTAACAATGTATTTGTATCAGTTATTATTCATCGCTGTTAAAATCAGTCACATCATTGTGGAGTTTCTCAGTTTTTGTCTCATTTGGCCACTAGACGGCTCCATCTTTTATGCAAACATACATGTTTAAAGGGGCGGTGGACTTTAGCGCCCAGTTTTTCCTCAGATCTGTCCATCCTCAGTCATATCCTCAGTATCATGAATCTGTTTGTCTGTCTGTCGTTACTCACCTTATTCTCTTGCATTAAGGTGAACAATTTCGAAGTTCCATCCACCAGAAACAAACCATATGTTTACAAATAGAGTCGGGACGGAACAGAGGCATCTGAGGAATTTTGTCGCAAAGTGCATTGTGGGAAACACCGGTTCGCTCCGCTGTCTGACAGCAGCAGCTGCTACAGACACGATGTGGAAACGGCAGGAGCTCCCTTCCTTCTATGAATATTCCTCCAGCCGTTTCCGCATTTCAGCCGTTTCCGCGTGTTTTTTTATCCATATATCATATGGTCGTGCTGCTGCTGCCGCTGTCAGGCGGCGGCACGAGCCTTCGCTACCCACAATGCATGTCACAACAAAATTCCTCAGATGTCCGGGTTCCCTCCTGGCTCTGTTTGGAAACACATGGTTTGTTTCTGGTGGATGGAACTAAGAAACTGTTCACCGTAATGCAAGAGATTCAGGTGAGTAATGACAGGCAGGCGAACAGATTCATAAAACTGAGGATATGACTGAGGATGGACAGATCTGAAAAACTGGTCACGAAAGTCTCCTGCACCTTTAAGCGTTTGTATTAATTTAGCTGAGAATCCAGTTGTTTTCCTCTAAGAATATTAAAATGAAGATGTTTAATTTGCTGAGTAAAGATTCAATTTAGCAAGAAAAACAAATCATCTGGAAGGTAAAAGCAGATTTTCTTTGCAGGAAAAACATAATTCTTAGTTTTAATTTCAGTAAAATGATCCCTTCACAGACAAAATGTAAAATACTGAAATTGTGGGTCCTTCTAAATGAAAGACACCTGCTGGAGACTCAGAGAAAACAGAATAAATACACTACTACTAGGGCTGGGTAAAAAAATCGATTTAATCGATCTTAGAGTGATCTCATTTTAATTTTGCGTCATCGATTAATAGTGGATGAGATCGACTTGTCAGAGCAGGACCGGGAGTATGCGGAACAGTGGGTGGCTCCGTGTTGTGAACCCCTGGGGAAGACCTGGTCTCACTCGCGACGGAGGAAGGGTGGGGAAAACTGGGAGGACCTCCAGCGGACCTCAAACTCGAACCGCAGTGTGAAGGAACTGACCGCCTGGCGAGTCACTCTTAGAATAATAACTGGGATCTGTACTATCACCTACGGCTGAGTATGGAGTTAGAGGAAGAGGAAAGCAACAATGTCCGACCGCTACGCTACCCCCCCCCCCCCCCCCATGACGAAGAAGTCCGTTTTGAGCCACTGTAGAAACATGGCAATAATTCTGTCCTGTTCATTAATTAAGAGCACATTCAGCTGCTTCCTGCTGAAATGTCTAATTTATTTCCTTTCTGATATCAACAGAAACGGAAGAGAATGGATGGATGGATGGATGGATGGATATCAACATTGACACCAGTATTGATGTGTTGCATGACTGCGGTACTTAAATAATCAGGTTACAACTCAAAATTGTACTTTGGTGTCACTAAATCACTCTGAATCAGTCAATTAATACTGAATCGAATCGATATTGTCGCCGTGTATTGGCGACACGGTGGTGCAGTGGTTAGCACTGGTGCCTCACAGACAGAAGGTCCTGGGTTCCATTCCAACACCAGTCGATGGGGGGTGGGACCTTTCTGTGTGGCGTTTGCATGTTCTCCCCGTGTCTGCGTGGGTTCTCTCCGGGTACTCTGGCTCAAGGTTATAATAGTTTTGGATTTTTCATTATAGTTTAGTTTTATTTAGTTTTGACTCTTTTTTTTCCTCTAATTCAGTTAGTTTTCATGAGTTTTTAGAGCAGGTTTGCTAGTTTTTATTAGTTTTCATTTTCTTCTAAATGCTTAGTTTGAGTTTTTTTCATATCTTTTATCCTCCTCACCTTCATATTCAAATAAATCCCAGACAGGACTCTGCTGCTTGCTCCCAACTTTCGTCTCCATGTTTCCAGGTGGAGTGGGGACCAGCAGACGACTAAACAACAAGTGATGAGAAGTGACGGACTGTTAAATATCATATGGTGCTGCTAGCTAAAATTGCTTAAGGGAAATAAATTGCTTTCGTATCAATCCGACATTGACAGAGACGAAAACTAAGGGAATTTTATCCATAATTTTTAGATGTTTTAGTTAGTTTTGTAAGCACACAATACAGTTTCAGTTAGTTATCATTTTTTTCTTTTAATTATAGTTTTTATTTATTTCAGTTAACGAAAATGTTTTTACAATTCTAGTTTTCGTCATTTCGTTTCTAACCTTTATTTAACCAGGAAGAAAATCCCATTGAGATTAAGAACCTCTTTTCCAAGGAAGTCCTGGCCAAGAGGCAGCACAACACATAGTTACAACATACAGTTACATTATACTCCAGGACTGCAGTTAGTTTTTGTTAACGATAATAACCTTGCTCTGGCTCCTCCCACCATCCAAAGACATGCACTGATAGGTTAATTGGTTAATCTAAATCGCCCATAGGTGTGAATGTGACAGTGATTGTTTGTGTCTATATGTTCAGTCTGTGATGAACTGGTCACATGTCCAGGGTGAACCCCGCCTTCGCCCCTCTGTAGCTGGGATAGGCTCCAAGAGACCCCCGTGACCCTAGTGAGGATAAAGCGAGTTCAGAAAATGAATGAACGAGTGAACGAACCGATATTGAATCGAATCAAATCGTGAATTCAGAAACTTCTGAATCGAAATCGAATCGATTATGGAAATTGGCTGTGACACCCAGGCCTAACTACTGCACATGGACACTTTCATCAGTCAATAGAGGCAGAAAATTAGAAGCAATGTGTTTTGTTTTGTTGTTTTCTTCATTCCCTGTGTCTATGTGATTTCTAACAGTGACAGCTGTGGGGATTCTCCAGGACTGCAGTTCAACTTGTTTATAACGTCTGCATCTCCAATAATAAAAACACCACAATCCAATTGACATCCCTTTGGACGCCCGCAGACAAACATAACCTTGAGCCATAAACTGCAGAGGTGGTGGTCACTGAGCTATGATATGATCAAAAACTACCTCCCCGCTCTCTCCACAGTGGTTCCAACACTGGCGTCCAGAGGTCCTGCTCAGTGGCCCGTGGTCCCCACACATCGCCGTGGTCGGACCCAGATGCTTCCAGAGTGAGAATGCGACGATCTGATAAATAGAAAAGGCGAGCGCACACTTTGAACATCCTCCCGAGTGCAGGAGTCCAGGTCCGTCCGTGCCTTCCTTCTTTTTTCTGTCACATCCTGTCGTCCCAACTTTCATTTGTTCCCTGTAGAGTCCAGCGGTCCTCCTTCACTCGTCCAGTCTTTTCATCCTGTCTCTGTTTGCTGCTCGGCCTCTCTCTCTCTCTCGAGTTCAGTAGAGCGTAGTCTCACCGGTAACACTCCAGTAATCCCCAGGAATCCACATGCACACATACACAACCGGAATAAAAAAACCATAGAAAAAGAAAAAACAAAACGCCTGGATGTGTCACTAGGCAAGTTTCAGAACAAATGCACTGAAGCCTTTGACTGAACTGCTTCATCCACTGTGACGGAAGAGCTGGTTCATCACTATCATAGGTTCACCGACACAAAAACCTGACTGTGGGTTTAGTTTTTACCTCCTGAACTGAACCGAAGCACCGCTCTGGATCAAACCGGTCCAACTTTTCTACACTCCCTCGGTCTCTGTCCATTTCTTTCATACATGCGGTTGTTTTGCTGTATTTCTTCTATTACTTCAGTCATTGTTCCTCCTCATTGGTCCAAACACTGACAGACACATAGTTTAATAAAGGCCTGTTCACTCCTGTCCAGTGTCCCCTGGTCCTCTGGTCCTCTGGTCCCCTGGTCCCCTGGTCCTCTGGTCCCCTGGTCCCCTGGTCCTCTGGTCCCCTGGTCCTCTGGTCCTCTGGTCCTCTGGTCCCCTGGTCCCCTGGTCCTCTGGTCCCCTAGTCCTCTGGTCCTCTGGTCCTCTGGTCCTCTGGTCCCCTGGTCCCCTGGTCCTCTGGTCCTCTGGTCCCCTGGTCCCCTGGTCCTCTGGTCCTCTGGTCCCCTGGTCCCCTGGTCCTCTGGTCCCCTGGTCCTCTGGTCCCCTGGTCCTCTGGTCCCCTAGTCCTCTGGTCCTCTGGTCCCCTGGTCCCCTGGTCCCCTGGTCCTCTGGTCCCCTGGTCCCCTGGTCCCCTAGTCCCCTGGTCCTCTGGTCCTCTGGTCCTCTGGTCCTCTGGTCCCCTGGTCCCCTGGTCCTCTGGTCCCCTGGTCCCCTGGTCCTCTGGTCCCCTGGTCCTCTGGTCCCCTGGTCCTCTGGTCCTCTGGTCCCCTGGTCCTCTGGTCCCCTGGTCCCCTGGTCCTCTGGTCCCCTGGTCCCCTGGTCCTCTGGTCCTCTGGTCCCCTGGTCCTCTGGTCCCCTGGTCCCCTGGTCCTCTGGTCCTCTGGTCCCCTGGTCCCCTGGTCGTCTGGTCCTCTGGTCCCCTGGTCCTCTGGTCCCCTGGTCCCCTGGTCCTCTGGTCCCCTGGTCCTCTGGTCCTCTGGGGCTTTATGTACATGTGAGTCTATGCTGATCATGGAGGAGGTCAGTCACACTGTTCCACCTGCTGACTCTCACTGCATCCTGTTTACTGGTTTAGTATGTTTCACCCTGAACGTCATTAGTACAGTACAAGTACACAATAGTAGGAGTAGTAGTAGAGGTAGTAGTAATAGTAATAGTAGTTGTAATAGTAATAGTAGTAATAGTAGTAGTAGTAGTTAGAGTAATAGTAGTAATAATAGTGGTAGTAACAGTAGTAGTAGTACTAATAGTAATAGTAGTAGTAGTAGTAGTAGTAATAGTAGTAGTAGTAGCAACTAGTAGTAACGGTAGTAGTAGTAGTACTAAAAGTAGTAGTAGTAGTAGTAGGAACAGTAGTAGTAATAGTAGTACTAATAGTAGTGGTAGTACTAATAATAGTAGTAGTACTAATAGTAGTAGTAGTAATAACAGCAGTAGTAATAGTAGTACTAATAGTAGTAGTAGTACTAATAGTAGTAGTAGTAGTAGTAGTAGTAGAAGTAATACTAATAGTAGTAGCAGTAGTAGTAGTAGTAATAGTAATAGTAGTAGTAACAGTAGTAGTAGTAGTAGTAATACTAATGTAGTAGTAGTAATAGTAATAGTAGTAATAGTAGTAGTAGTAGTTAGAGTAATAGTAGTAGTAATAGTGGTAGTAACAGTAGTAGTAGTACTAATAGTAATAGTAGTAGTAGTAATAGTAGTAGTAATAGTAATAGTAGTAATAGTAGTAGTAGTAGTTAGAGTAATAGTAGTAATAATAGTGGTAGTAACAGTAGTAGTAGTAGTACTAATAGTAATAGTAGTAGTAGTAATAGTAGTAGTAATAGTAATAGTAGTAATAGTAGTAGTAGTAGTTAGAGTAATAGTAGTAATAATAGTGGTAGTAACAGTAGTAGTAGTACTAATAGTAATAGTAGTAGTAATAGTAATAGTAGTAGTAATAGTAATAGTAACAGTAACAGTAGTAGTAGTAGTAGTAGTAGTATGTGTGTAAGTTGTCATGTGTCCAGGTCTTCTTCTTCTTTTCTTCTTTTCTTGTTCTTCTCAGTTCAGCTGGTTTCACTCTTTATAAAAACACAGTTTTCTATTGTATTCAGATACAATGTGCTGTATGTAACCACGCCCACTGCTGACCAGCTGTGCTGTGATTGACTGTGTGTGTTCAGTATGTAAATTACCTCAGAACTGCCTGGTCTATTCTGATTGGCTGATGCCCCCACCTCCTTTTTGTGTGTGTGTGTGTGTGTGTGTGTGTGTGTGAGTCTATGTGATTTATTTCTGTATCTGTGTGTTTATTTGTGTCTGTGTTTATTTGTGTATCTGTGTGTGTCTATTTGTGTATCTGTGTTTATTTGTGTGTCTGTGTTTATTTATGATGTCCAGAGGGTCCGAACAGTCACATAAAAACATAATCATTAAACATTTAATCCAATAAACATAAATTTAATCCCATTTGAAGTGTAAACTGTCCCACAGTTTTGCTGTTTTACTTGCTTTTACTCATGTGTATGGGCTGATTTTGCTTTGTTAAATATTAACTTATGTAACTGAGTATTAGTTCAATAATTTATCCTCATCATTTATTAAATCATAATTGAAAAATGACAATAATGTGGAAAATGTCAAAATGCATTTTATTTGTGCCCCAGATTTACCAGTTCCTTCAACATATTTTAATTTTCATTGTTTAATTACATGACTATTTTCTTCTTTATGTGTTTATTGAAAATGTAATAAAATACTCCAAAACAACTGAAGGAAATCCAAGTACATTTTTCATTCCATATTTTATTTTGTTTTTATCTTTGTTTAATAATAACAGTTAAATTTTGCTGAATATTTGGATTTCTTTAAATGCTTTCTTCAGTGTGTGACATATCCACGTATCAGCTGTGGAAACCCTGGGTGTTTTCTAACGTCTTTATTTAGAGACGTCGTTCTTTGAGTATCCGCTGATTGTTCTTTTACAGTGAGGAGGCCGTTGCCATGGAAACGTCACTTTAAAGTAAAGGATTGGACAGGACTCCGAGGGTGGGCGGGACTTTCACTTACTGCACATAAGATAAGAATAATGAAAGGATGAAGAGGATGAACGATGAAGAGGACGTTCGTTCTCTCACGTCTCTCGTCGTCTTAATCTGAAATTATTCGACATGTGACTCCCCTCGTCTTTCGCTTCTCCCCATTGGCTGCTTTTTCTGTCTCCGCCTCCTTCTCACGCTCCTTTAGTCGCGCTCTTCTTCTTTTTGTTCCTCCTCTGTATCTTCTTTACATCTCTATCAACCCCCCTGCCCCCCCTGTCTTTGAACGTCTCATAACATTCAAAGTATTTCTGAGGGTTTTTTTTTTTTTTACAATTTTGGTTTTATTTTACACTTTCTGTCTCAGTTTATTTAACATTTTTGGGATTAAAATATGTAACAACTACATCAGGGCTGTCAAACTCATTTTAGTCCAGTTCCATATTTAGCCCAGTTTCATTTCACGCAGGCCAGAACCAGTAAAATAATGACTTAATAACCTATAAATAATGACAAATCCAAGTTTTTCTTTTTGTTTTAGTACAAAAAACCCCAATTAACCCTTTCATGCATACTGGTCACTACAGTGGACAGCTATTCTACAGCTGTTTTCTTGTATATTCATGGGTTTTGTTCTTCTTTTCATTGTTGCTGTTTTTTAACATATATCTTTATTAAAGTTTTAAGACACTACATATCTTTTCTGACATGAATTGGTAACATTATGTAGATCTCTCCTGAGCATAAACCCCCAGAATCACAAGCGTTACCCATAGTTTTCACACAGTTTATCAGTAAATACATGTTTCTGTGCATCAAAAATTAAGCGCATGGTGTCCAGATGAGTGGACATTTTTGCAACTTCATGAAAAATAGGTTCATAATAATATTTTTTTTTTTCTTTTTTTTTTAATGTATTTTTTTTAATTTTTTAAAAATTATTTTTATTTTATTATTATTTATTAAATTTATTTTTCAGAAGAAAGTTTTCAGTCACATTGTTGTTTTCATGCCTAAAGAGGAATAAAAACACTCAGGAAAACATTTTGATTAAGGTTCTCATAATTCGTGCATGAAAGGGTTAAATTATGAAAATATTTATATTTTACAAAAAAGATGTGAATAACCTGAAAAAACTGAAATGTCATTTGAAAAATTAGTGCAATTTTAACAATATTATGCCTGGACTTATTATTTCTACATGTACATTTACACACAATGTTACATAAACATTTAGTAACAGGCAGAATATTGTGAAAATTTTGGAGTTTGAAACTAAAATTTGAACAACTACTACAATATTCCATCTGTTATTATTATGAACACAACTCCAGATCCCAGTGGATCCATAAATGCACCAAACATTTAGGAACAGGCAGAATATTGTTCAAACTGCACATTTCAGGTTGTTCATCTTTTATTTATTCATGTATTTATTTGCATTTTATTGTGAAAGAATAGTTTTGTAAATGTAAATATTTTCACAGTTTAATCTTATTTTTTTCACTTCAATTTTTTCCACATAATTTTTCACAAATAAAATTAGTGGTTGTCATTATTTCTGGGTTTTTGTGTTGTTATTTTGACTGTAGATCACATCGGTCTGTATGTGGAACCTGAACCAAAAGGATTTGTTCGACCTGGACTGTTCAGGTTCATTTATGCACTTTCATCCTGCAGGGCCGGAATGAATCATTTGGCAGGGGGGCCGGATTTGGCCCCCGGGACGCATGTTTGACACCTGTGAACTACATGATTTGAGTTGTTTATTCATGGGCTGAAGGTGAAATAATATGATCAGAAGGTGGCTGCAATAAATGATGGATACAATCAGGTTTGTCAACTGGAAAAAAACTGACTTTGATGAGGAATACAAGCAAAAAAATAAATAAATAAATTACATCTAGAACAGGGCTGTCAAACATGCGTCCCGGGGGCCAAATGCAGCCCACCAAAGGGTCCAGTTCGGCCTCTGGGATGTTTTTGCCAAGTGCAAAAATTCCACAGTCTTGAATTGAATGAAGCAAAAAAAAACACAAAAAACAAAAAAACCTTGAATTAAGGAAAAAATCTTGAATTAAGCAAAAAAAAAAAAAAAAAAAAAATCTATAATTTATTAAATTACTAAATTTTTGTCTTGTCTGTTTTCTTCTCTTCTCTTGTCTTTTTTTTTTTTTTGCTTATTTCTCTTCATTGTATTCTTGTCTCTCAAAATGTATTTATTTTATTTTATTTTATTTTTTTTTACATTATTTATATCTTATGATATTTTACTGGTCTAACCTGTTTCAGATCATATTGGGGCCGTAAATAAAAAATGTAAATAACCTGAAATGTCAGTAGTTTTACCAACATTCTGTTTGTTATGAAATGTTTTGTGTATTTGTAGATCTACTGTGATCTATACGTTCTAATGCACATATGTAAATGATAAACTGAGGCAGAATATTGTTAAAATTGCAGTTTTTTTTCAGGTTCTTCATGTTTATTTCAAGTTTTTTAACCCTTTCATGCATACTGGTCACTACAGTGGACACTTATTCTACAGCTGTTCTCTTGTATATTCATGGATTTTTTTTTTTTTTTTACACATACCTTTATTAAAGTTTTAAGACATTACATATAATTTCTGGCATGAATTGGTAACATTGTGTAGATCTCCCCTGAGTGTAATAGTTATAGTTTTCACGCAATTATCAATAAATGCATGTTTCTTCGCTTCAGAAATTAAATGCATGGTGTTCAGCTGAATGGACATTTTTGCAACTTCATGAAAAATAGGTTCCGAGGAATTTTTTAAATTATTATTACTATTTTTTTTAAATGAATTTTTTTTTTTTTTTAACATTTTTTTTATTTATTAAGAAAATTTTCAATCACATTGTTTTTTTCATGCCTAAAGAGGAATAAAAACAGTCAGGAAAAAAAAATCTTGATTAAAGTTCTCATAATTTGTGCATGAAAGGGTTAAACCCACAGTTTGTAGATGTAACCCTTTTCACTATGTGATTTACTTTTTTGCTCTAAAACGTAGAGAAAAGTTTGGTGTTGACATTATTTATAGATTATTATGTGGTTATTTTATTGGTCTGACCCATTTCAGGTCATATTGGGCTGAAATAAAATGAAACATCTGGGTTTGTGGAATTTTCTTTCATGTTCAGTTCCAGATCTCTTGTGTCTTTTTTTTT
Organism: Sphaeramia orbicularis; assembly: GCF_902148855.1. Classification (NCBI taxonomy): domain Eukaryota; kingdom Metazoa; phylum Chordata; class Actinopteri; order Kurtiformes; family Apogonidae; genus Sphaeramia; species Sphaeramia orbicularis. The sequence continues at coordinate 3,334,861 of NC_043957.1, forward strand.
TTTTTTTTTTTTTAGTTTTTATTAATATCTGGAATTAATATCTGGTAGGATAAGTTGTAAATGGGTATTATCATATTAGTATATATAGGACAATGGATGTGTGATATTGTTATACTATTATTATTATTATCGTTGTTATTATTATTATTATTATTATACGAAATATTGGGGTAGGAGTACACACGTACATACTCCTTTTCGAGCATGTATAATTCTATTTAATTTGTTTTATTTATCTTCTTCTTATTATTATTAATTACTTATTATTACTATTATTATTTATTTATTATTTTTGTGGTTTGTTTGCTTATCAGTCATTTATGTACCAGTACTTACACTTTGCTGGTTGATTTTTGTTTTTATTTCATTTACATGTTTAAAATAAAGATTTCATTCATTCATTCCTTCATTCAGATTTATTTATTAGTTTATTGATTGTACATGTAACAGTAAATCTTCTATTCAGTTTGATGCAATGCTACTGAAAAAAACAAAAACAAAAACAAACAAAACATGTTTCAAGCCAAAAAAAAAACAACAAAAAAACAAAACCTCAAAAACCAAAAAAAAAAAAAAAACCCAAACAAAACCAAAGCACTTTTAACCAGCGTGAGGAGTTTGGGTTTAATTTCACAGGTTGAAGTGGTTGTGTTTTTATTTCCTAAAGTATGCACATATTGATAAAGTCAGAGCTGAGCAGCGGCGTTGGTGTGTTTTCTGTCACTGAAGCTGAATTTCATTTCTTCTGCTGATTCGTTTTGGTTGGTGTGACGCTGATGTGATGAGTTGAAACAGTCACACTTTAGTTTTGGTGAGATTTGGAGAAAACACACCACACCGTGTCCGATCCAACAGGACGTTTCCGTCTGAAATCAGGCTTCACGCTTTTGTTTTATAATAAAATACTTAGAAAATGGGTCAAAGTTTGGTGGATTTCCTCAGCTTTAATCCTTTGAACTTTTTCATTAAGTGTCTGTCAGATGTTCTGCTGTTTGTTTCATTATCCTGCTCATTTTCTTTTCTTTATTTTACTCAATTGAATGTTTTTTTCCCCTCATTTTTTTAATGAATTTATTTAGCTTGTTTTAATTGGCACAATGTGCTGTCAATCACTAAAGTAGGACGTACAGGTGTGCTGGTGTTTTGTTTTTTTTTTGTTTTCCGTTTTTTTTTTTTTTTGTCATTTCTCTTGTTCATTATTTTCCCCTCAGTACTTCTTTTGCATCATTTTTGTCTCTTGTGTCTTTAAAATTATTTCCCTCTCACTACGTATTTTATTTTCTTCTTCTTTTTAGCTGTCTGTCTGGATTTTGATAAAATTTTCAGGAAATGTTGATTCTGGCACAAGGAACGAAGGACTATATTTTGGTGGTGATCTGGAGGTGGGGGGGGGGGCACTGATCTGCCTTGGCGGAGGTCTGTGCTCTCAGAGTGCTTTTCTAGTTTAATATTTACTTCTTGGAATTTTTGTTTGGCACTTATGAGTAAGGAACCAAATATGGTAACTTCATTAACCTTGCTTTTCTGCATAACAATAAAAACTGTTTGAGGTCTGAGGTCGGGTTCTTTCTATTGGTCTAGAACACATGAGGGCAGAGGTCTGATTGGCTGAGGGGGAGGGGTGGAAGTGGGCGGGGCTTAGAGCGGCAGAAAGCAGTTGGTGAGAGAGACATGGAAGATTTTTTGGACTTTTATCAGTGTTTTAATGGAGAATTCATGTAAATAATTGTATATAATAGTGATAGTTCTGTTCTGGAGTGTTCAACTAGGGGGAGTTTCACTGTTTTTTCACTTTTTTTTATATCCAGAAAAAAACAGTAATTTTATGAAAATAAAGTCGTAAAATACGGAGACAAAACCGGTAATTTTTTGAGAATAAAGTTGGAAAATATTCAGATAAACCCCGTAGTTTTATAAGAATAAACTCGTAAAATATGGAGATAAAACCCGTAATTTTACAAGAATAAAGTAGTAAAATATGGAGATAAAACTGGTAATTTCACGAGAATAAAGTTGGAAAATATCCAGATAAAACCCATAATTGTATAACAATAAAGTCATAAAATAGGGAGATAAAACCCATAGTTTTATGATAATAAACTCGTAAAATATGGAGATAAAACCCGTAATTGAATAACAATAAAGTCATAACATATGGAGATAAAACCCATATTTTTATAAGAATAAACTTGTAAAATATGGAGATAAAACCCGTAATTGTATAACAATAAAGTCATAAAATATGGAGGTAAAACCCATATTTGTATAAGAATGAACTCGTAAAATATGGAGATAAATCCTGTAGTTTTACAAGATTAAACTCGTAAAATATGGAGATAAAACCCATAATTTTACAAGAATAAAGTCGTAAAATATGGAGATAAATCCTGTAGTTTTACAAGATTAAACTTGTAAAATATGGAGATAAAACCCATAATTTTACAAGAATACGGAGGACGCTCACACTGCAAGAATCTAACTCTGTCCAAGTGTATTTTTCTCATTTCTAGTCCAAATATCTCATCACATTTAAAATCAGACAGAATCACCTAAAGAGGAACTTTTCAGTGAGATATAAGAACTGATTTATAGACAACAGATCTGGAAAATCTGATTTCAACAAATCTTGCTAAGATCATTTTCACTTGTTCCATTGGCAGATTTTTTTTTGCTTGAATTAAGCAAAAAAACAACAACAACAAAAAAACAGTTACTCTGTAGGCGATTCTGTCTTATTTTAAGTGTGATGAGATATTTGGACTAGAAATGAGAAAAATCCACTTGGTCAGATGTAGATTTGTGCAGTGCATGCACCATCCCATACACTGACATTCATACAGTTCCTGTAACTTTACTGTTCTGGATAAACCTGATCTGCACAAACATGTTTGAGTGGAAATCAGTTGTTTGTTATTGTTATTAAACTGTAATTAACAGGTTTTTGTGGTTTGTTTTTTTTTGCATATTATCTCCATGAAATGAGTAATGACTAGTATTAGTGTTTGTTAAAATGTGAGAAATCATCAGATTAGCTGCATTAAAAATGTTTTCATTTCATAGTTTTACACAGTTTATCAGTAAATACGTTTCTTTGCTTCAAAAATTGAATCCATGGCGTCCAGCTGAGTGGACATTTTTGCAACTCCATGACAAATGGGTTCAGAAAAAATATTTTGATTGCATTTTTTTTTTAAGGCCTCGAGGAATAAAAACATGAATAAAAATCTTGATGAAGGATCTTATAATTCATGCATAAAAGGGTTAACCTCCTGATCATCTGCAGCTGTTTATTTGATCCAACCCGACAAATAGAACGGATAGAGGAGCAGATTTTTACAAATAAACTGCACTTCTGATCCTGCTTCGACTGCAGGTAATGAGGATCTGAATGAGCCCAGTCATGGTTCGACCTGCACTCGTAATATCGGATTGGATTTATTTATTACAGAAAATGGAGAGATATGGTATCCGAGGTATTGCAAACTCCTGTCTGAAAAGTTATCTCAGCAATAGAAATCAATATGTATACATGAATAATGCAAATTCTGAAAGGAGAATAATAACTCATGGAGTGCCGCAAGGCTCTGTATTAGAGCTCAAATTATTTATTATGTATATAAATGACGTTTCAGGTTCTAAAAAGCCTCAAATGTATTTTATTTGCGGATGATACCAGCCTCTATTGCTCCGGCAAAAATTTAAATCAAACTGTAGATACAGCTGAAAAGGAGCTTGCTATACTAAAAGATTGGTTCAATGTCAATAAACTATCATTAAATCTTAGTAAAACCAAATATATTATTTTTGGTAAAAGGTAAAATAAGAAACTAGTTAAAATTAGAATTAAGGACACTGAAATTGAAAGAGTGTCTGCAACCAAATTTTTAGGCATTATAAACTGATGACCAGTTAAATTGGAAAAAGCATGTAAACTGACTTAGATCAAAAATAGCCAAAAGTATCGCTATAATGTACAAAACCAAAAACCTTCTAAATCAGAAATCTCTCCATATATTGTACAGTTGTCTTGTTCTTCCATATCTGAACTACTGGTGCAGCGATATGGGGTAACAACTATAAATCAAATATTAATTCTATATTCTTACTTCAAAAAAAGGCAATTCGACTTGTCAATCAAGCGCAGTACCTAGCTCCAACAAATCCACTATTTATCAAATTAAATGCTCTAAAACTACACGGTCTGGTTGACCTCAATACTCTTATTCTAATGTGTAAAGCCCATGAACATATGCTCCCCTACAGTCTGCAGGAGATGTTAGAGCCCAGGCAAAGGAATGAGAATTGAAGGGGAACTGAAATCTACAAGAAAATGAAGCATAGAACAAACAGAAAAAGCCAGTGTATCTGTGTCAGAGGGTTCATCTGTGGAAGAATCTGGAGCAAAACTGAAAAATGTCAAAATCCACTATAATTACAAAATATAGAACATTATAGAAGTACGCATAAAATAAGATATTATAGTTAACTGGTTATCATGATAAGAAGATACTATCATATTTATTGATCATTGTATTTGGAGTAAATATTTAAAGTGCATATATATATATATAGTATAGTTTATATTACAAACAGTTGATTATTGCAAATCTGATTGTGTGTATATGAATGCTTTTTATGGATGTTTTGTGTTATTGTAAAAAAAAAATATACAGAGGAAAATGTGTGTTAACAAAGCAAAGGAAGTGGATCTAGTTTGATTATTAGTTTGTAAAACGGGGGTGGAGTCAATAAGTTATACTTATGCCCACTCCTTTTCGAGCGCAAAAAAATTGTATTTATTTATTTGTTTTGACCATGTTGTATGACATTTTGTTATCTGATGATTCTGTGTGCTCGAAATAAACTACTAACTAACTAACTAACTAACTAACTAACTAACTAACTAACTAACTAACTAACTATTTGTGTAACTGTACTGTACTTTATTTTATTTAACCATTACTTAACCCAGGTCAGTGCTCCGAGTCCAGATCACGATGTGAGACTTTCAAAAGGATTATTCTTCGTTCCATCCACTGATCAAACATGACCTATATCTGCTGGAGTCCTTTACATTTCACTTTATACAAAGACTTGCTGCATTTCACGTGCGTTCATTCATAATTTTCGACGTTCACAAATAAAAGCTTTCAGCAAGTGATATCTGTCATTCCCTGCCAACACCTGGAAATGGAGCACGCTCACTCCGGTCCATTAATTAACATGCAACGGAATCATTATCTCACGGCTCCAGCACCGACCAAACTGGCACCGCAGAAGGATTTCTTCTTCCAAAACATTTATGAGCCACCACATCAAGGTTACACTAATAATGTAGTGCTATGTTGCCATCCTGTGGAGTTCAGAGGAGGAAAATAACATCTGCCAGGGCTGAACCAGATGAGGACGTGAGTGTTGGAGGTCTCAGAGGTACGTGGGCGTAGATTAGGCTGCATTTCACTGTGTGCATTTCAACTAATGAAGATACACACTGACTGTCAGGACAAGAGTGTGAAACATGCAGCTGCTCAACTGCACGCTCTGCTCTCACACCACAGCTTTGGTAGCGTTCGCTGCCGTGGATCAGCGAATACTTAGCGTAAAGTAGGGCTGTGTATCGGCAAGAATCTGCCGATACGATACAAATCACAATACTAGGATCACGATACGATATATCGCGATATATCACGATACTGTTAAAGAGGCAATTTTTGTGTTTGTTTCTTTTTTTTTTAAATGATTATTTCCTTGAAGAATTGAATTACAGCAGAAATCTGCACAAATACTAAACACATTTTTATTTGATCCCAACAGGATCTAATGTTCTATCACCAAATGTTCCTGTGTTGAACCTTAAATTATGTTTTACAGACATTACAGTTTCAGATCCTGTTCAAATGTTCAGATTCTATTAGTTCAGAATATTACACTGGTCAACAACAAATGTATTGTTGAAGTTTTTTGAGCTGATTTAGGATCATTTTGGTGCTGAATCCAAAAATCACATTAATTTTGCTCAATCAGGTCAACTTTCTGAACTATGCTACATATTGGCTTTTGAACATTTTTGCTTACATTTATGGGCATTTTCACATCATATGATACAAAATTCTTTCATATTTCTTGCAATAAACAAGTTCTGAAGATTTGACTTTTGCCAATATATGATTAATGTTTTTTTTTAATATTACAGGTGACTGAAATGGCTTCGACTAGAAGATCTTGCAAAAATAAGCCTGACGTATTCTGCTACATCTGCGGTGAATACACCATTGGACCTAACAGGAATCAAGTCACAAGTTTCATAAAGTGTGCTTACCAATCTTATTTTGGTATTAATTATTATATTTTGTGAGAAGATCAAATTTTTCAAAATCAAATTAGCAAAAAAACTTGAGTTGATTGACAAAAACAGATGTCATGTTTGGATGTAGCGGTGCAAAATGGTCCTAATTCAGTTGAAAAAACCTAGACAACTTGCAAAAAACATTTTTTTGTAACCCAGTGTTATTTTTGTCCAATCCCAACAAAGTAACTAACATTATTTAAGGAAAGAGTGTTAAACAAGAAACAGTAAGATAGAAATAAAAAAACAAAAATGACCCTTCACAATATCTGCTTTGAATAAATACCTAAAAATATCGATACGTTACTTTTTAATATCGATACAGTATCGTGAAATGAAATATCGTAATATATTGCAGAAATGATATTTTCTTACACCCCTAGTGTTAAGGTAAAAAAAAAAAAAAAAGAGTTTGTGAAAAGGTCATGAATCATAATCTGACAATGATATTTAATGATATTTAAAATATCAGTTCAAATGAGGACAGATTTCTTCCATTCACTCCAGTGTTTTCCATGCGTTTTCAACGATCACCATTGAAAAATCCATCTGTCTAATGTCTGCCTCACACTGATCCTGTCATTTTAATGGATAATCCAGCAAAAAAAAAAAAAGACACATAGAAGGGACTTTTAATTTCAGGGTTCCTACAGGTTTCTACAAGTTACATTTAAGACCTTTTTACAGGAGTGAAATGTAGCTTTTTTCAATGGAATTCTGCATTTTCAAGCATTTCCCTGTGAAAAGAATTTTCCTAAATTTAGAATTTTGATGAAAATGACGAAAACAATGGCGAAAATGACAAAAACAATGACAAAAATGACAAAACAACAACAAAAACAACAGTGGGAAATGACAAAAACGACAAATACAATGATGAAAACAACAACGAAAACAATGAAAACAAAAAAAACAATGACTAACATGACAAAAATGACAAAAACAATGACAAAAATGACAAAACAACAACAAAAACAACAGTGGGAAATGACAAAAACAACAAATACAATGATGAAAACAACAACGAAAACAATGAAAACAAAAAAAACAATGACTAACATGACAAAAATGACAAAAAAATTGACGAAAATGACAGCAAAAACAATGAAAACAACAAAAATGACCAAAACGCCAAAACTGACGAAAACTATGACAAAAACAACGGCAAAAACAACAAAACTGACGAAAACTACGACAAAAACGACAGCGAAAACAACAAAAACAATAACGAAAATGACAAAAACTGTGGCGAAAACAACAAAAATGACAAAACAACAACAAAAACAATAGTGGAAAACGACAAAATGATGAAAACAATGATGAAAACAACAACGAAAACGGCGAAAACAATGAAAACAAAAACAATGACTAAAATGACAAAAATGACAAAAACGATAACGAAAATGACAAAAACTATGGCAAAAACAGTGATTTAAACGACAAAACAACAACAAAAACAACAGTGGAAAAATGACAAAAATGACAAAAACGACAAAAACAATGATGAAAACAACAATGAAAACGGTGAAAACAATGAAAACAACAAAAACGACCAAAATGACCAAAATGACAAAAACGATGGTGAAAACAATGATGAAAACGGTGAAAACAATGAAAACAACAAAAACAACTAAAATGACAAAAATGACAAAAACAATGACGAAAACATTGATGAAAATGATGGCGAAAACAATGAAAACAACAAAAACAACTACTAAAATGACAAAAATCACGAAAACGACAAAAATGATGGCAAAAACGACAAAAACAATAACGAAAATGACAAAAACTACGGCGAAAACAATGACGAAAACGACGGTGAAAACGATAAAAACAATAACGAAAATGACAAAAACTACAGCGAAAACAATGATGAAAACAATGATGAAAATGACGGCGAAAACAATGAAAACAACAAAAACGACCAAAATGACAAAAACAACGGCAAAAATGACAAAAACAATGACGAAAACATTGATGAAAATGATGGCGAAAACAATAAAAACGACTAAAATGACAAAAATCACGAAAACGACAAAAATGATGGCAAAAACGACAAAAACAATAACGAAAATGACAAAAACGACGGCGAAAACAATGACGAAAACGACGGCGAAAACGATAAAAACAATAACGAAAATGACAAAAACTACAGCAACAACAATGACGGAAACAATGATGAAAATGACGGCGAAAACAATGAAAACAACAAAAACGACCAAAATGACAAAAACAACGGCAAAAATGACAAAAACAATGACGAAAACATTGATGAAAATGATGGCGAAAACAATAAAAACAACTACTAAAATGACAAAAATCACGAAAACGACAAAAATGATGGCAAAAACGACAAAAACAATAACGAAAATGACAAAAACTACGGCGAAAACAATGACGAAAACGACGGCGAAAACGATAAAAACAATAACGAAAATGACAAAAACTACAGTGAAAACAATGACGAAAACAATGATGAAAATGACGGCGAAAACAATGAAAACAACAAAAACAATAACGAAAATGACAAAAACTACAGCGAAAATGACGCAGACGCCATCGGACACAGCGTCTTCAGAACAGCTGAGGGCCTGTCCACCGCTGAGCTAAGAACCTCTCAGCGTTGTGTCGGATGACAGGATTCATCTTCATAAAACCACAACACAAAAGTGTTTTTGACCAACACGACTCCAGTGTGGAACAACAGGCAGTCCGACTATTCTGCCTAGCAACTGATGCACAGTGACAGACGAATGAGCTCCATCAGGTGAATTCTACAGACGTTGCTGTTGTTAATCTTCAAACCTCAGATCCTGTAAATCTCCTCTTCAAATTAACAGTGAGATAACGTAGATGAGGAGGAAAACGAGCTTCATGTGAGTGCTTCACGTAGAAGTCTGTGTGTCATGTGTGAATCAGGTGTGAACAGCGTCTCTTAAGCCTGTGGAAGCGTTCCACAGACGCCTGCTGACGTCTTTAAAGGCACGAGTGGGAGATCCGCTTTAAAAGACAGGTCTAAATGTTTGACAGGATTCCACACATGAGCCTCTGACGGAAGATTCTCAGCTTTTGTGAGAGTTAATTCAGTGGGTGAAGTGAAAGTGGGCGGACTGAAAGTGAGTAAAGCACGAAGTCAATAAAAAGACCTGGTTTATATGTGATGTTGAAACATTCCAGCGCGGTTATGATGAATATACCTGGCAAAGTTCCACCAAATAAACAACAACAAAGTAAGAACGGAGCAGTAACTGTAATTCAGCATGAATAAAAGCAGATGATGAAATGGATGGAATGGACCGATGTAACTAAAGGACACAGTGGGAAAGGCTGAGCACATTGAATTCTGTAAATGACACAGTGTTCAGTTCCTCTGTAGAAGAACGGTGGGTTTTAACTGTGCAAGGAAAAGTAAACATTCAGTTGTACTCAGTAAAAAACAGAGTGTCAAAGTTGAATTGAACTCTGTTTCAGATAACATTTGGTCAAATTTACTCTATACTCAGTGTTAAATTTTCAGGGTTAATTCTGCTCAATTCAGTGTCAAAATTAACAATGACACGTAAAAAAATGTCTAACACTGTGGTGTTTTCATACTGTTAGAGTAATAAGATTACACTTTATAGAGTTATGTTTACTCCAAATTTAGTTTAAAAATGACTCTATAATGTGTTAATATTGAAACAGTGTACAATTGTAGAGGGTCCCAAGGTGGAGGTCGTCAGAGGACTTTCAGAAATTTCTTGGAGTAGCTGAGCTTTTACAAACATCTACATGATCAGTGAACTAAACATCTGATTTTCAGTGGAAAAGTGCAAAATATGGACGATAACATTATAATAAATGGTGATAAACCACTTAAAGCAGTGATGTTGTGCTGTTTTAAATGGAATTCTGCATTTTCAAACATTTCCCTGTGGTCTCCATAAACTGTAAACGCTCTGCTTGGCTCTGAATTCTTCATTAACCCTTTAAATCCTAAGCCTAAAATGGTCTGCCGGGACGTTCTTTCTTATTTTGACTAACTAAAAGGTTAGAAAATATGCTGAGTGGATCACTCTGGCCATTTTTCCACAGCACTTTTTTCCCCAGATCTTTCAAAATCTAGCAATCATTTCCAATTTACTGCATGTTATAATTCTGCTACAAAGGCTTCTTCTCCAGTTTCTGGTAAAGACATGAGTGAAATTACCATAATGACCCAATAAAACCCATAAAGTGCAACATCTCAGGTTTCAGAAACCGTTGGAATTTTTCCAATTCCACAAACAGTTAAAACGTACAGCCATCCAAACTGCACATGCACAGGGTGTGTCAGCAATGACACGTCAGGTTTTAAAGAGTTAATTCAACTCCACAGGTCCATCTTCAACCCTATTTCTGAGTAATGACACCAGAAAGGTGGTTTGGAGCGCTGGCCCTTTAAATGCACAGGAGACACTTCAGGCCCCGCCCCCTCCTGGCTATTGGCTGTGCTGCTCTGTCCCGTTCAACTGACAACTGAACATTTTAGGTATTGGGCTCAAAAACAACGATAAAAACAATGGCAAAAACAATGGTGAAAGTGATGAAAATGATGACGAAAACAGTAAAAATAATGACGAAAACGATGAAAATGACAAAAACGACGAAAACAACGACGAAAATGATGAAAACGACAAAAACGACGAAAACAACGATGAAAATGATGAAAACGACAAAAACGACAAAAACAACCAGGTTATTGGCTGTGCTGCTCTGTCCCGTTGAACCAACGACTGAACATTTTAGCTAATCGACTCTAAGTTTGGACATATTTTCAGTCTGGACTACAGCCGCTGCTGCTGCTAAACTATTCTGTCGTACTGGTGAAATGTTCGTCTGAAGTCTGGACCTTATATGTGCAAATGTCGTGACGTAACTAGTTATAAAACATAACAAATTAAGGAGGAATGAAAACAGGTTGTAGAAATCCACTGGATTTTTGCCAGAATGAATGTAAAGAGGGTTCACATTCAAACTGTCTGAACTATTAGGGTCCAAATACACAAAGAAATGAAGCACAGACTAAGAAAAGTGGGTTTAGACAAAGCTTCATTTGTGAGCGGACATAACAGTAGCCCTGGGTCTTCATGGGTTAATGCTCGACTTCACCAAAGTGCAGCCCTGCCGTTGTCTGCATGTGTTCTACAGGTTCCTGCTCGTCCTAAAACCTCCAGACCAGGCACCAAAACTGAAGTTCAAATGGATGAAAATGCGCTGAAATATGACAGGAGAGCCCGCGGAGTTCAGCAGCCAACAAAGACAAATGCAGTTCATTTAAAGACAAAGAACCTTCTTACCCTGACGCCAGGATGGCAGCGGACGGTGCCAGGTGGAACTCCACCACTGGAGCAGCTGGAGTATGGAGATAAATGTGACTACGCCAGGTACAACTTCCAAAGCACAGATCTGAAAAGAACAAAGAAAGAAAAAGAAGTTTGGTCCCAATCCAGAAACAGTCACAGGTTCATTCCTCAGCTTTAGGAGCTCTTCACTGTCAAAGTCATTATACGTTTTATTTTTACCTCCACCAAGGAGGTGACGTTTTGACAGCGTTGGTTTGTCTGTTCTGTTCTGTTCTATTCTATTCTATATTTTATTTTATTTTATTTTATTTTATTTTATTTTATTTTATTTTATTTTATTTTATTCTATTCTATTTTATCTTATTTTATTTTATTCTATTCTATTTTTTTTATTTCATTCTATTTTATTCTGTTCTATTTTATTTTATTTTATTATTTTATTCTATTTTATTCTATCTTTTAATTTAATTTAATTTATTGTATTCCGTTCCGTTCCATTTTATTTTATTTTATTTATTCTATTTTTTATTTTATTCTATTTTATTTTATTCTATTCTATTTTTTTATTTTATTTTATTCGATTTTATTTTATTTTATTTTATTATTTTATTCTATTTTATTCTATCTTTTTATTTAATTTAATTTAATTTTAGTCAGTTTCGTTACATTCTATTCTATTTTATTTTGTTTTATTCTATTCTATTTTATTTTATTTTATTCTATTCTCTAGTCAGAGTGTGTTCTGTGTCAGTGTTCTATACCGTACATACATGAACAAACCCCAGGTTTTGTCGTCACCCTTTCTATTCTTTGTGACAGTGGAGGATCTGAGAAGCAGGTGTTGTTCTACTTATAAACTTGGAAAGTCAACAGACGTCACCCCCCCCCCCCCCCCCCCCCCCACGGTTTTCCCTTTGTTGTAGCTTTAATTGAGACAAATATTAAAGAGATTAGATTCATGTCTTTTCATAATGAACGAGTGCCATTAGTGCTCCGTGAGAATATTAATTAGAGTCGACTGGTGACACCTGAGTGCGTGTTATTTAGTTTTGATTAAAAGGTGACGTATGAGAGGAAACGTCAGTGTTGGATGCTCACTTTGATTTATGGCTTCTTTTCACTTTGGAGAGGAGAGTCCAAAGGTGTCATTTTACATCCAGTTTGAAGAAGTCACCGAAATATTGCACTTAAAACAGACATTTTATAAATGACAGTTTTCTTTTGCACCAAAGGTTCTATGACATAAATGGGATTTACAGTCTAAATATTATATTGAATTAAAAATAAAATACAAAACAAATAAAAGGGGTTGAAGCTGGACCTGTGGAGTTGAATGAATGAAGACTTCAGACAAGCAGAGCATTTACAGTTTATGGAGAGCACAGGGAAATGAGGGAAAAGGAAGAATTCAACATAAGAAAAGAAAAATATCACTGATTTAAGTGGTTTATCATCATGTATTATAATATCATCCTCTGTATTTGGCCTTTTTTCACTGACAATCAGGTTTTTAATTCACTGATCATGTAGATGTTCATAAAAGCTCAGCTACTCCAAGAAATTTCTGAAAGTCATCTGATGACCCCCAACCCCTGCAGTTCTGCACTGGTTCAATACGAACCCATTAGAGGCATTTTTAAACTAAATTTGGAGTAAAAATAACTCGATAAAGTGTAATCATATTACTCTAACAGTGTGAAAATATTAGTGTTAATTTTTTTTTTTTTAACATTTCAATGTTAATTTTGACACTGAACTGAGTAGAAAATTTGACACTGGCCATAGAGCAAATTTTACTCTAAGAATTAAATTGGCACTCTGTTTTTTTTTTTTTTTTTTACAGTTTTAGTGTTTGCTCCTGGAGGATTCTGTTGGGTTTCTGTAAATTGGTTTAGTCTAGTTTCGATATGTAAAGTGTCATGAGAGAACTTTTGTTATGATTTGGTGATAAATAAATAAAACTTGATTGATTGATCGATTGGTTGATACTGTGTACAATTATATCCTTGCTTTTCATTGCACAATTTAAGCACACCTATCCAGTGTCAGTCAGCCTGGACCACAGGGAAATGTTTGAAAATACAGAATTCCATTTAAAAAAGCTAAATATCTCTTCTTTAAGGCATGTGCTACTCACACACCGAGTAAATACAGGAGTCAAAGTGAACAACACCGCTGACAAAGGTACAATTTAACACTCTGGTTATGTTCGTAGGTCTACAGATCCAGCTCTTATTAAAGACAACCCACAAAGCTTTGGTGTTCACCTCATTTCTGTGCACATGAACTCAACTATCTGAACTGAAATGCTTCAGCTGAAGCCTGTGGGCGCCACTGAAGCCTGTGGCCGGTTCAGAGCCTTTTCTGAACTCTGCTTTTCAGGACAGATTGTGTTATAGAGGTTTGACAAGCCAGTGTCATTTCAAAGGCTTTTCACAAATACTGTAATGCATCCTCCCCTGTTGGCGTGGTATGTTCAGGAACCTCTCAGAACTTGAACTGTGTAGGTATCACGCTGCTCGCCAGTGCTACTATAAATATATCAAAAGAGCGGAACCTCTGAAAAAGCCACTTCAGGATGGAAATGGTGAAAGCAGGTATGAAAGGTGTTGTTTGTTCTCGGTAGCTGTCGGACATCACTGGGCTGTTGGACTTTTTCGGACAAAAATGCGTCTTTGAGTCGCCATCAAAACACTTAGTGCTTTCTAACTTCCTTTTACTCTGTAGAACAAACCACTTCCACAAACGCTGAGAATACACACATGTTAACCCTTTCAGGCACACTGGTCACTCCAGTGGTCACTCCAGTGGTCACTCCAGTGGTCAGTTCTTCTCTTGTATATTCATGGGTTTGGTTGTTTTAGTTCCAGATCAGCCAACACAGTGGACACTCATGCATCATCTCAAACACTGACATTCATTCAGTTACTGTAACTTTGCTGCTCTTGATAAACCTGATCTGCACTAACATGGTTTAGTGTAAATTAATTGCTAATTGTTATTAGACTGTAATTAACAGTTTTCTGAACAAAAAGTGTTGTTTTGTTTTTTTTGGCATATCCTGAGAAAAAGTTTGACAGTTTAACTTTAAAAATACTGTCCATTGCAAAGGACATTCCATTAAAAAAAAATAAATCAGTAAATAAAAATGATTTTAAAAATGTATCTGAAAAACTGTTGCATTATGCAGTTTCCAATCAAGACAGTTTTTAATGTAAAAAAGCTAAAACTGTCAAATTCCTGGGTCTCAGGAGGATTTTATCTCCATGAAATGAGTAACAACTAGTATTAGAGTATGATAATTTGAGAAAACATTAGATTAGCTGCATTAAAAATGTTTTTATTCATAGTTTTCACACAGTATATCACTTTCTGATGATGAGTTTTAAATACATGTTTCTTTGTTTCAAAAATTAAATGCATGGTGTCCAGATGAGTGGACATTTTTGTGACTCCACGAAAAATAGGTTCATAAAAAAAAAACAAAAACAAAAAAAAGCGTCCCGGGGAACAAAACGGGGATGCCAAAGTTTCCAATCTGGCCTGTGGGATGAATTGGCAAAGTGCAAGTTAGGGCATCGAACTCAAAAAATAATATCATAATAACCTATAAATGACAACACCAATTTTTTCTCTTTGATTTAGTGCAAAAAAATATTAAATTATGAAAATATTTACATTAAGAAACTATTCCTTAACAATAAAATGTGAATAACCTGAACAAATATGAACGACCTGAAATGTCTTAAGAAAATTCAGTGCAATTTTAACAATATTTTGCCTGTTACTAAATGTTTTGCACCTTCGTAGATCTGATCTGCAATGCACATGTAGCCTATAAATGATGAGTCGAGGTATAATATTGATAAGATTGTACTTAACAAATTTCGTTTTTCAGGCTAGTCACATCCTTTTTGTTTGGATAGTTTGTAAATGTAAATATTGGCATAATTGAGTGTTATTTTTTGCACTAAAACAATTTGGAGTTAATAATAATAATAATAATAATAAACTTTATTTGTATAGCACCTTTCATACAGAAATTGTAGCCCAAAGTGCTTCACATTGATTGAAAAAAATACAATATTAAAATACATTAAGATTTGATTATACATCAAGAAATAAAATGAAAATAAAACTAAATATAAAAACAGCGCATATTAAAATATTTGATTATGCATAGAATTTTTGAGTGCAAGAAATAAGATGAAATGAGTTGTCATTATTTATTGGTTATCATGCTTTTATTTTACTGGTCCGGCCCACCTCAGATTAAATTGGGCTGAATGTGCCCCCCCCCCAGTAGAAAATGAGTTTGACACCCCCGGCCTAAAGGAATAAAAACACTCAAGAAAAAAATATCGACAAAGTTTGTCCTAATTCATGCATGAAAGGGTTAACTATATGACTAATTACAACAAACCCCTTCAAGGCTTTTTTTTTTTTCTTTTTTCCGTCAACTTTGGATGTTTCACACAGGTGTTAAATATTCACGTGTCAACAAAAGTTGCTATTTTCAACTGATATCAAAGTCCGATCTGGTCCAAATGAGGCTCCGTTAAAGGCTTAATTGCGTTTGGTATGTGTGTGATTGGGAGCCACCTCGTAAGTGCACTTTCTTCTCTGGCTCCCGGTCGGTCATTGTGTTTCCGGATCACACGCTTGGCTTTGAGTCAACATCAAAGAGTGCGAGCTTCTTCTGCGCACATCAAGCCGTTTCAAAGAGCACTGCTTCTCCGTGTGCCATATGGAGCGCTACTGCCATTCTGCTGGAAATATTGGCAGGAAATATTGTCAAAGAAACAGGGCTCATTTTAACAATGGCTTACCATTTGAGCCACATCAAATCCAGATCTGTTTTCAATCATCTGTGTGTTGCCAAGCTGGCACTTCAGGACAGCGTTCCATGTCCATATATCAGACAAAAAGTCTGCTCTCTATGACCTACATCAAAGCCGCCCCGTTATTCTTCTCCAAAAATTGAAGAGTTTTAATGACAACTTTCTGGGCTTTGTGGCGCGGTGCCACGTGGAGACTCTGTAATTACTAAGAGCTGATACCGAGTACCAGGGTCAGGATTCTGTGCCAATCTCCCAGGCTCCTCTCTGGGCTCCACGTGCCATATCACACCGGGTCCTCATTATTCATTCACATCAAAGTCCCTCTCCTGGCTTCTCCACGAAAAATAGAAGAAGAAAAAAAAACACATCTTCCACTGTCGCGAGTTCTGAATTAGCTGTGGCCTGAATAAAGCCATTTATCAACACGTTTTAGCACTGAGTAGACATTTGAACCAGATCAAAACCAGCTCAGTGTTTGGCATTACCTTTCAAAAGCCCACTGGTGTCTGGGTAGCCATTATATGAGCTGGATCACACAGTTAAAGTGCCCCCCCCCCTCCTTGTCCAGTCAAAGCCGCTCCTCTTTAACTGCACACGAAGGAATTCACGAGCTAAACCCACCTCAGTGACACTCAGGTGAGACTATTATGAAGTAGATCCTCTTTGAAAGTGACCACAACACACACAGCTGTTTGGGAGCGATTGCGTTAAAATCAAGGTTTTTCATCAGTTAATGACCGCAGATACGGAGGGAAAGGAAACTCAGAACTGAATTAGAGCCAAAAGGAAAATGCAACAGAAGTGGGTGGTACTTTCACTGGAGGAGAACTCAACTATTCAATCCAACTCCATATGTGACTCCTATCAGCGATCAATAGAACTACAGCGTGTCCCATAAGTCTCCATACACAGGAAAATAAACGTTTCTTGACATAAACCATTTTTATTTCTATAATATGCTCTATATGACTGCTATTTTGTCGGGAACACATTTCAGTGCGTCTCCTCCACTGCTGAAGAACTATAAAGAAGAAATATAAAGAAATACATGTTAGAACCATATATGTATTATGTCTCCTATGTATGGAGACTTATGGGACACCCTGTACATTGATATCTGTAACAATTTTCCTGTTATAAGCCATCAAAAACATGGCCCATCATAAGTAAAGGCAAATTTAAAATATTTTAAAAATTCAGCAAAAATGTGAAAATCTAAATTTCTCCAAACTGTGAACAAACTTTGTAGAAATCATCCCAAGGAAGTGACATACGACAATTGAAATGAATCTGACAAGTACACTACCAGTCAAAAGTTTGGCCTCACCTTCTCATTTAAATGACATGAGATGGACCACAGATGGCCAACAAATGCTCAGCATCACCAGGAACTCCTTCAAGACTTTTGGAAAACATTTCAGGTGACGACCTCATGAAGCTCATCAAGAGAATGCCAAGAATGTGTAAAGCAGCAATAAAAGCCTAATGTGGCTATTTTGAAGAATCTAAAATATAAAACATGCTTTGAGTTACAGTGCAGGCCAAAAGTTTGGACACACCTTCTCATTCTTTGCATTTTCTTTATTTTCATGACTATTTTCATTGTAGATTCTCACTGAAGGCATCAAAACTATGAATGAACACATGTGGAATTATGTACTTAACAAAAAAGTGTGAAATAACTGAAAACATCTCTTATATTCTAGTTTCTTCAAAGTATCCACCCTTAGCTCTGATGACTGCCTTGCACACCCTTGGCATTCTCTTGATGAGCTTCCAGAGGTAGTCACCTGAAATGGTTTCCACTTCATAGCTGTGCCTTGTCAGGGTTACTTAGTGGAATTTCTTGCCTTATTGATGGGGTTGGGACCATCAGTTGTGTTGTGCAGAAGTCAGGTTGATGCACAGCTGACAGCCCTATTGGACAACTGTTAGAATGCATATTATGGCGAGAACCAATCAGCTAAGTAAAGACAAACGAGTGGCCATCATTACTTTAAGAAATGAAGGTCAGTCAGTCTAGAACATTTCAAAAACTTTGAATGTGTCCCCAAGTGCAGTCGCAAAAACCATCAAGCGCTCCAACGAAACTGGTTCACATGAGGACCGCCCCAGGAAAGGAAGACCGAGAGTCACCTCTGATGCTGAAGATAAGTTCATCTGAGTCACCAGCCTCAGAAATCGCAAATTAACAGCAGCTCAGATTAGAGACCAGATGAATACCACACAGAGCTCTAGCAGCAGACACATCTCTACAACAACTGTTAAGAGGAGACTGCGTGAATCAGGCCTTCATGGTCAAACAGCTGCTAGGAAACCACTGCTCAGGAGAGGCAACAAACAGAAGAGATTTATTTGGGCCAAGAAACCCAAGGAATGGACATTAGACCAGTGGAAATCTGTGCTTTGGTCTGATGAGTCCAAATTTGAGATCTTTGGATCCAACCGCCGTGTCTTTGTGCGACGCAGAAAAGGTGAACGGATGGATGCTACATGCCTGGTTCCCACCGTGAAGCATGGAGGGGGAGGTGTGATGGTGTGGGGGTGCTTTGCTGGTGACGCTGTTGGGGATTTATTCAAGATTGAAGGCGACCTGAATCAGCATGGCTACCACAGCATCCTGAAGTGACATGCCATTCCATCCGGTCTGCGTTTAGTTGGACCATCATTTATGTTTCAACAGGACAATGACCCCAAACACACCTCCAGGCTGTGTGAGGGATATTTGACCAAGAAGGAGAGTGATGGAGTGCTGCGCCAGATGACCTGGCCTCCACAGTCACCGGACCTGAACCCAATCCAGATGGTTTGGGGTGAGCTGGACCGCAGAGTGAAGGCAAAAGGGCCAACAAGTGCTAAGCATCTGTGGGAACTTCTTCAAGACTGTTAGGAAACCATTTCAGGTGACTACCTCTGGAAGCTCATCAAGAGAATGCCAAGAGTGTGCAAAACAGTCATCAGAGCTAAGGGTGGATACTTTGAAGAAACTAGAATATAAGAGATGTTTTCAGTTATTTCACACTTTTTTGGTAAGTACATAATTCCACATGTGTTCATTCATAGTTTTGATGCCTTCAGTGAGAATCTACAATGAAAATAGTCATGAAAATAAAGAAAATGCAAAGAATGAGAAGGTGTGTCCAAACTTTTGGCCTGTACTGTATGTCACACTTTTTTAACTACATAATTCCATATGTGTTCATTCGTAGTTTTGATGCCTTCAATGAGAATCTACAATGGAAATAGTCATGAAAATAAAGAAAAAACAAGTGAGTCCAAACTTTTGACTGGTAGTGTACGTTTGGAGAAGATTGTTGAAATGTAGACATTTGAACCAGATCAAAACCAGCTCAGTGTTTGGCATCACCTTCCAAAAGCCCACTGGTGTCTGGGTACACATTATGTGAGCTGGATCACACAGTTAAAGGCCCCCCCCCCAGGACCTGTTAAGTGGACAGGGAGGTGGGACAAGACTGGGACTCACCAATCAGGCGACTGGACTATCTGACTATTTGATTCAATGAGTTTCTCTCTGATATTTAAAAAATTCAGCAAAAATTCGAAAATCTAAATTTCTCAAAACTGTGAACAAACTTTGTAGACACTGAAGAAGATTGTTGAAATGTAGACATTTGTGACTTAGTTTGACTCTTTAAGGTCACTAAAGGTCATTAATGATATCTGTAACCATTTCCATGTTATAAACCATTAAAATATGGAGCAGTATAAGTAAAGGCACATTTTTACTATTTCAAAAATACCTCCAAAATTAAACAAATCTAAATTTCTTAAAACAGTGAACAAACTTTGTAGACATTGTCCCAAAGAAGCGACTTATACAAATTTAAATTAATCCGACTGATAGTTTCATCAGAGAAGTTTAAAGAAATTACTAAGACGACATAATAATGAAAGTATTTTATTTTAAAGTTAAAATGAACTGGATGAGATTATTATACCTGATAGTGGCTTTTTTATTGAGCTTTTAACTGACTTTTTTTCCTGGTTATGTGTTTGTATAGAACATGTATATTGGTACAAGCATCATGCAGCGTTGCCATGGCAACAGATAAAACAACTGTTCTGCAGTCAATCACTGCAGACTGACACATTTGTCAACATACAGTATTTGTCACCACTCGGCATTTACGTTTGCTTTTAAGTTTTAATCGCAATTAAAAGACAGTTAAAAGTCTGTCTGCGCAGACTTTGTGACTATTTGGAGTAAGTCCATGACCCACTATTGAGTCATGACCCACTAGTTATGAAAACTGGATACAGACTGGTAATAAGCTTTTTTTTTTTTTTTTTTTTTTTTAATACTTTTTAACCCATAAGAACCCAGTGTTTCTTTTGTGTCAGTTCCCAAATGATTTTTTTCTCCATATTTAACCATCCTTAAGTGAGTTATCACCATTTATTGTTATATTATTTTCTGTATTTTGTTTTTATTTTTTTGTGAAAATCAGGTATTTTCCTACATTTAACTGATCATGTAGATGTTCATAAAAGCTCAGAGTAAATAAAAGGGTTATTATGTCAAAAACGGTGAAAATTGAAGAAAAACTGACTTTTTCAGTCTGTGATTTATCACCATTTATTGTAATATTATCCTCTTTAGTTTGAGGTTTTTCAGTGAAAATGATGTATTTTCATATATTTAATTCACTGATCATGTAGATGTTCATTAAAGCTCAGAGTCAATTCAAAGATTTTTTGATCAAAAACAGACAAAACTGAGTAAAAGTGAATTTTTCAGTCAAATCTATTGCTAATTGAACATAAACCCGGTGTGTCCATCCACTGTCATTGATCCAACTCCATGGGTTTGACTGGGGAATCAATGTTGTAGAAGATGACGGTGTTTCCACGGTAACTACAGAGCCTCTGAACGTCCAAATGGGTCATATCTGATGACCATGAAAAGATGAAGAACTGTATTTTACACCAATTATTTCCATGTATTGATAGGATTAGTGGATCAACAGGTGTTAAACAGTTTAGATCAGTAGATGGTTTTGGTTAAAGGTGGATGTTTGGGTCTTTGTGGGTTAATGTATATAAAAGGGCTTATACATTTAGTAAGTAAGAAGATAAACTAAGATCAGACTTTATCGATCCCAACGTGGGGAAATTTCACAGTTAACAGCAGCAACAAATGACACACAAGTACAAAGAAAAAGACAGAAAAAAAACATGTGAGAAATGAAATAGCTATAAAAGAAAAGGAGAAATTTGGTATTTATATAAATATATAAATAGAGAATTAAAATTAAACAGGTTTTAAATGTAAACAGTATTTACACATTTACATACTAAATATGTCATCATTTGCTTTAACACGTTTTGACATTTCGTTATTTGAGTATGTGACTTCTTTTAAAAAAAATACTTAAACCAGGGATGAGAACCAGAATCAGTCGAATAAATTCCATATCCAACCACAGAAAATGATCTTTATCCACGTCTGAAAAAGCAATAAATGTACATCTCCCCTGTTTCCCTTTGATCCTGTGCCCTTCTCAGCTTTGGATTTTCAGAAACACTTTTCTAATTGACAGCGGATGGAAGGATAACAACGGATGATCACTGGGAGGGAAGAAGAAGAAGAAGAAGAAGAAGAAAAAGAAGAAGAAGAAGAAGAAGAAGAAGAAGAAGAAGAAGAAGAGGAAGAAGAAAAAGAAGAAGAAGAAGAAGAGGAAGAAAAAGAAGAAGAGGAAGAAAAAGAAGAAGAAAAAGAAGAAGAAGAGGAAGAAAAAAGAAGAAGAAGAAGAAAAAGAAGAAAAAGAAGAAGAAGAAGAGGAAGAAAAAGAAGAAGAGGAAGAAAAAGAAGAAGAAGAGGAAGAAAAAGAAGAAGAAGACGGAGATGAAGAAGAAGAGGAAGAAGAAGAAGAAAACTTCTCACTTGGGTACAAATCCAACTTTGTGTTTGTTGTGGTGCATGTGTGGGATTATTCTGAACTCCCAGAGTCATTACACATCATCAAGATTAGCGAAGGCTACGTTTGTGTTTCCTGTGTATTTAATAAAACACTGGACACATATTGAATTAGTTATGGCAGAACCTTTTCCCACTGAGGCAAAAAATAGAAAACAGTCTGAAATTAGTAATCCATTAAAAGTGTGAGGGAGCAACTTTTCTGAAGAAGATAACTGCACACATTCAGATGAACTCATGAAGAGCCAAACACCCACCAGCGACTGATGGAAAACAAGGTTCCAACACGTTTGGACTTTTCATTCTAGTTTAGTTTGATTTAGTTTGGACTTTTTTTCTCTAATTCAGTTCGTTTGAATTAGTTTTTAGAGCAGGTTTGATAGTTTTTATTAGTTTGTGTTTTTTTCTAAATGCTTAGTTTTAGTTTAGTTTTAGTTTAGTCGTCTCTTTTCTCTTCTTTGTCGTCGTATTCACATAAATCCCAGACAGGACTCTGCTGCTTTAGTCTCCATGTTTCCAGGTAGAGTGGGGACCAGAAGACGACTGGAAACCACAAGTGAACACAAGTGACGGACCCTTAAATATCATATGGTGCTGCTAGCTAAAATTGCTTGAGGGAAATAAATCACTTATGTATCAATCCGACATTGACAAAGACAAAAACGAAGGGAATTTTATCCATAATTTTTATCCATTTTAGTTACTTTTGTAAACATACAATACAGTTTCAGTTAGTTCTGTTTTTTTTTCTTTTAATTGTAGTTTTTATTTATTTCAGTTAATGAAAATGTTTTTACAATTCTACTTTTCGACAGTTCGTTAGTTTTCGTTAACGATAATAACCTTGATCTATAATATTAAATACCTGTTGATCCGTTAATTCTATCAATACATGTGAATAATTGGTGTAAAACACAGTTCTTCATCTTTTCATGTCATCAGCAGAAGTATTTAGTGTCAGACTGTAGTGGAAGCTCAGCTGCCCCTAAAATGACTCCCATTAAATGCTCAAATCTGTTCGGTTGTGTTTTCATTTCATTGACTCCAAATGTGTTCGCACACGTTCATCTGACAGACCAGTTGGTTCAGAACATGATATGATAGATATGATATGATATGACATTATACGACATGATATGAAATGACATGATATGATATGATATGATATGATGTGACATATGACATCATCCGACATATGATATGACATGATATGAAATGATATATGACATGATATGATGTGACATGATATGACATTATACGACATGATATGATATGACATGATATGAAATGATATATGATGATATAATATGACATGATATGACATTATACGACATATGATATGACATGATATGAAATGATATTCGACATGATATGATATGACATGACATGATATATTATAATAACCCTCCACTTTAATCTGAGCTTTTATGAACATCTACATTATCTTTGAAGTAAATATAAAAAAATACAGGATTTACAGTGAAAAAACACAGAGGATAATATTATAATAACTGATGATAAATCACTTGAAGGTTAAATATAGAGAACTGCCACAGAAGTAGCTCTGGGTCTTTACAGGTTAAAAATGTGCCTCACTCTCTCTCTTCTTGTGACATATTCCTTCAGTTTAAAGAACAGACCCACCCCAGTTTATTTTGTCGATATTTTGCTGTTTCTACAAATAGTCAAGATCCAAACGGGATGAAGTCGCCACAAAAATAGTCCCCAGCAAATCCACCCTCCCTGCTGTCTGAGAAACTTTAAAAACCACCGTTTTCTTTGACCTTTTCTATTACAGAGGCCGTGCGTTTTGCTGCATTCAAAGCACTTCTTTAGGATTTCGTATGTGCTGACACAAGACGAGAAATTTACACTTAAGCAAAAAAACTAAAAAGCAGCTGATTTCTTCAGTGAAATGTGGCTGAAGATCGCAGCCGCTGAAGAGCTGAGTGTTGGAGCTGTGGCCCAAAGGTGGGACCTCTGGCCTTTAAAAGCTCCTGCACATCCTATACATCTGCACCTGAACCGTCGTTCATCATCCAGGCATCTGTGCGCATCTGAGACGGAGCTCATCTAAATTTACACCTGAAAGAAAAGCGTCTTTCTCATTAAGTTTTCCTTTGACGAGTAGAATGGGAACGATGCAGAGCAGAGCTGCGATCAGCTGACAGCTGCAGTATTTACATGTTTAGAAACAAAAGGAGAAAGGAGGACGGAAAACAGAGAAAGAGGAAAAAGGAGAAAGGAAAAGGAAAGAGGAAAAAGGAAAGAGGAGAAAGGAGAAAGGAGAAAGAGGAAAAAGGAGAAAGGAAAGAGGAAAAAGGAGAAAGGAGAAAGGAAAAAGGAGAAAGGAAAAAGGAGAAAGAGGAAAAAGGAGAAAGGAAAGAGGAAAAAGGAAAAAGGAGAAAGGAAAAAGGAGAAAGGAAAAAGGAAAAAGGAGAAAGGAAAAAGGAGAAAAGGAAAAAGGAGAAAGGAAAAGGAAAAAGGAGAAAGGAAAAAGGAGAAAAGGAAAAAGGAGAAAGGAAAAAGGAAAAAGGAGAAAGGAAAAAGGAAAAAGGAGAAAGGAAAAAGGAGAAAGGAAAAAGGAGAAAGGAAAAGGAAAAAGGAGAAAGGAGAAAGAGGAAAAAGGAGAAAGAAAAAAGGAGAAAGGAAAAGGAAAAAGGAGAAAGGAAAAAGGAGAAAGGAAAAGGAAAAAGGAGAAAGGAGAAAGAGGAAAAAGGAGAAAGGAAAAAGGAGAAAGAGGAAAAAGGAGAAAGGAAAAAGGAAAAGGAGAAGGAAAAAGGAGAAAGGAAAAAGGAAAAAGGAGAAAGGAAAAAGGAAAAAGGAGAAAGGAAAAAGGAGAAAGGAAAAGGAAAAAAGGAGAAAGGAAAAAGGAGAAAGGAAAAGGAAAAAGGAGAAAGGAAAAAGGAGAAAGGAAAAGGAAAAAGGAGAAAGGAGAAAGAGGAAAAGGAGAAAGGAAAAAGGAGAAAGAGGAAAAAGGAGAAAGGAAAAAGGAAAAAGGAGAAAGGAAAAAGGAGAAAGGAAAAAGGAAAAGGAGAAAGGAAAAAGGAAAAAGGAGAAAGGAAAAAGGAGAAAGGAAAAGGAAAAAGGAGAAAGGAAAAGGAAAAAGGAGAAAGGAAAAAGGAGAAAGGAAAAAGGAGAAAGGATGGCATCTGAGCAGCCTACGCTGGAGAGTTTCCTCATTTCTTTCTCTCTCTCTTTCTTCCTCTGTCTCTCTCTCTTTCTGCCTCTCTCTTTCTTTCTTTTTCTCTCTCTCTCTGTCTCTTTTTCTCTCTCTTTCTTCCTCTCTGTCTCTTTCTTTCTCTCTTTCTTCCTCTCTGTCTCTTTCTTTCTCTCTCTCTTTCTTCCTCTCTGTCTCTCTGTCTTTCTTTCTTTTTCTCTCTCTCTCTGTCATAAATAAACAAATCATCGCATTTATAATTGAATGGAAAAAACGACATGACACACTTCTGTTTTTGTGAGAAAACATCCGATTAGCAGCGTTAACCTCCTCAGACCCAGGAAAGTGACTTTTTTTTTTTTTTTTTTTTTTAGCTTTTTTCCATCAAACAGTTGTCTTGATTGGAAAGTACATAATACAACAGTTTTTTTGTTTGTTTTTGTTTCCCAAAACATTTTTAAAAATTATTTTTATTTATTTATTGTTTTTTAATGGAATGCCCTTTACAATGGACAACATTTTTTAAGTAAAACTGTCAAACTTTTGTCCCTACAGAGGACAAAAATGCATTGCTGGGTCTCAGGAAGTTAAAAATGCTTTTATCTAATAGTTTTCACACAGTATGTCAGGAAATGAATGTTTCTGAGCTTCAAAAATTAAACGCATGGTGTCCAGCTGAGAGGACATTTTTGTAACTGCATGAAAAATAGGTTCATAAAAAAAAAAAAAAAAAAAAAAAAAAAAAAGAAAAATCAATCACATTATTTTTTTCATGCCTAAAGAGGAATAAAAACATTCGGGAAATAAAAAAAATCTTGATTAACCCTTTCATGCATGAATTATGAAAACCTTAATCAAGATTTTTTTTTTTTTTTTTTTTTTTTTTTACTGAGTGTTTTTATCTGTTTAGGCATGAAAAAACAAAACAATGTGATTCATTATTATCATTATTATTATTTTTTTATGAACCTATTTTTCATGGCGCTACAAAAACGTCCACTCAGCTGGACACCGTTCTTTTAATTTTTTTTAGCTCAGAAACATGCATTTACTGACATACTGTGTGAAAACTATGAAATAAAGACATTTTTTAACTTCTTGAGACCCAGCAATGCATTTTTGTCCTTTGTAGAGGACAAAAGTGAGACAGTTTCACTTAAAAAATGCTGTCCATTGTAACGGACATTCCATTAAAATAAATAAATAAATACATAAAAATAATTTTTAAAAATGTATCTGAAAAAACAAACATACAAACAAAAAAACTGTTGCATTATGCGGTTTCCAATCAAGACAATTGTTTAATGGAAAAAAGCTAAAAATGTCACTTTCCTGGGTCTCAGGAGGTTAATGCTGCTAATCTGATGTTTTCTCACATTTGAACAAACTATAATACTGGTTATTACTCACTCAGATAATATGCAAAAAAAAAAACAAAACTCTGTTAATTACAGCCTAATAACAATTAACAATTGATTTAGATAAAGAACAGCAAAGTTACAGTAATGTTATGAACTCCAGTGTATGGCAGGGCTGTCAAAGTCATTTTAGTTCAGGGGCCACATTCAGCTAAATGACATCTGCAGTGGGCTGAACCAGTAAAATAAAAACATAGATAATATAGAAATAATGTCAACTCCAAACTTTCCTCTATATTTAAGAATGAAAAAAGTTAATTTACATTATGAAAAGGTTTACATCTACAAATATCCTTTCAAACAATAAGTAACATGAACAAACTGAAAAAATAAGTGTAAGTTTAACAATATCCTGCCTCAGTTTATCATTTACACATTTACATTATAATATAAAAAATACAGAAAACATTTAGTAACGGGCAGAATCTTGTTAAAATTGTACTTACTTCTCTTAAGACATTTCAGGTTCTTTATATTTGTTCAGGTTATTCAAAAGTTTTGTGAAATTATACTTTGTTTTGGTGTAAATACGTGAAAATATTTACATTTACGAAGAGAAACATTTGGAGTTGTCATTATTTCGATGTTATTCTGATAGTATTTGACTGGTCCTGCCCACTGGAGATTGAATTGGTCTGAATGTGGAACCTGAACTAAAAGGATTGTTAACATCTTGGTGTAATTTTTGCATTTCACAAACTCATCCCAAGGGCCGGACCGGACCCTTTGACGGGCCGAATTTGGCCCCTGGGCCGCATGTTTGACACCTGTGGTGTATGTGATGGTGCATAAGTGTCCACTGTGTCGGCTGATGTGGAACTAAAACAACCAAACCCATGAACATACAAGAGAACAGCTGGAGAAGAACTGACCACTGGAGTGACCACTGTGCATGAAAGGGTGAATAATAATTAAAGAAACATCACCAAACACTAAAGATCATGAAAATTATGAGTTATTGAAACCTATCAGTATCGATATCAGCGATACTGGTCCTGTATTTACTTGGTATCGGATCGATGATAAAACATGCAGTATCGCGCACCACTTACGAAGGCCGTTTCCAGTTTTTCAAATGTGATTTAATTAGAAGTAAATCCCAGTTCTGTGGTTTGTCTTGGAGGAGAGGGGAAACATTTCGTCATTTATGAGTGAATGAATATATGATGGTGAATTAATCTAAAATTCAATGAGCTGGAATATGCTAATTAAACTGTTTTGATCCTTTCCACGATTGAAGAAAACATATGAATAGATGTTAATTATTACAATGCCAAAGGGGTTTAGTTTTTATGTTTTGTCTGTCTTCTAATATCATTTTATCATTTTCTGGTGCGTTTGTGAATGAAGTTAAGTTTGTGTACTGCTACGTTACAGCACGCATGCATCCTAATAAACTCAACTACATTTGCGAATTAAAGGTTGCGAATGTGTAAAATATAAAATCTTCAGGATCGTGAACAGTCCTGCTGTGTTTGGTGATAAATAATAGAGATCTTTTTGACTTTTTTCATATTTAACACAACAGGATGTGGTATTGTGTGATAACAGATGGTTTCATTTGCTTTGTGAAAATCATGAACAAAGACGAAAAAAAGGGAAATCTGTCTTTCCTTCCTCTTTTCTCTATCAATGCTGTTTTCTCATTTTTTTTTTATTTCTGAATGTGCGTTTTTTGTGTTGACATCAAAAACGAACCATAATGCACCAGTCACACTGGTCTACAAGTAAAATGCTTCCAGAACAAAAATAGTTCAACTTTACCAAATTTGAGTCACTAATAAAGACAAATTTAGTCCAAAGTGGTAGTTGGTTGTAGTTTCACAGATACAGTCTTGGGCCAAAATGTGAAATTCTGAGGATTAATGCGAGAATGGGTTTTATTCAAAAGGAATTTTTGTCTCAGAGCAACCAGATCTACTTCAAAACACTGTCTGTACGTTAGAATACATTCACTTTTCAGGTTCTATTTAGTGGAACATTTATAAATCCATTGTATAAATGTACATAAACCAACAGCATATGTATAATAACACACTATCATATATAATGAAAACACGAGCAAACCAGCACTTCTGTCATTTTTCTGATTCATCCTATTAAAATATGTAAGATTTAGCACATTTAATGTCTGAAGCAGATAGTTTCTAAGAAATGGTAGAGCAGTGTCAGCGGATCTCAAATCTGTGCTATGATAAAGGTTCGCAATAAAAATATTTTGAAACAAAAATGGAAAATTTCCTCCTCAAGAAACACTAAAAATGTTTCTGCTAACATATTAATTATGAATCCATCTCTTGAGGCATATCTGGAATTTAATTTTAACAAAGAGGGAGTATGTTGGAGTCATGTTTCCAGGTAGAGCGGGGACCAGAAGACGACTGGAAACCACAAGTGACCGAGCCTTAAATATCATACGGTGCCGCTAGATAAAATTACTTGAGGGAAATAAACCGATTTTATATCAATCCAACATTGACTAAGACAAAAATGAAGGGAATTTTATCCATAATTTTTATCCGTTTTAGTTAGTTTTATAAGCACACAATACAGTTTCAGTTCGTTATCGTTTTCTTCTTTTAATTCTAGTTTTGATTTATTTCAGTTAACGAAAACGTTTTTACAATTCTAGTTTTCGTCATCTCATTAGTTTTCGTTAACGATAATAACCTTGACCCCGCCTTTACCCTCAAGTAGCTGGGATAGGCTCCACCCCCCTGACCCTAGTGAGGATAAAGTGGGTTCAGAAAACGCATGAATGAATGAATTGTTAGTGTTTTAGTGTTTTTACAATTCTAGTTTTCGTCATTTTGTTAGTTTTCGTTAATGATAGTACACCAGATTCAAAATATGTGGGTCTAATTTGATTATTTCTGTCAGTATATGGAATTTTTCAGCAGGCAATGATTCTCCTGAGTGCTGAAACATTTGTATATGTGTGTGTAGGCATTAAATATGGAGGCTATTAGGCTGGAGTGTCCGTACACCCAAGAATATCTGATTGAATTGAATTGAATGTCTTTGTCATTGCACAGGTACAAGAAAATTAAAAAGTGCAATCGTCCTAGGTGCCATAAAAAAAAAAAAGTATAAATAATGTATATATATATATATATATATACATATATATATGTATAATGAGTAATATGTATATATAATGAGTATAAAAACTAAAATATAAAAAGAAAACCCTGATGGCATAAATATCTAAAAAGCAGCATAAAGAGTTTTACTAGAAGTATAAAAGAGACATAAAACATCATATACTCTGGACAACATTCAGCATTCCACACGATTAATTAATGTCCAGCAGTATTAGGTGCAATTATGCGATTACAGGGGTACAAGCCTGACACATTTTTAGTAGACACCAGAATACACAAATATTTTGGACTTTAAGCGAGAAATATCCGACAAATAAAATGGTCTGTTTGATTTTTTGACAGAACATTATTATTTTGTATCTATCTGTGCCCCCTTTCTGGTCCCCTGGATTGTGATTAGGCGGTTATGAAAAAATACACTCCTGTGTTTTCTAAAAAAAAACAAAAAACAAAACAATTTGAGAGCTAATCACCTGAAACTGACCCGAACCAGACTGTGAAGGTGTGAACAATCAACAGCAGACGAGGGTGAACAAATGCACCCAAGTGTTTCTGCGATCGTTTAAAGTGAAGATGCATAATTTAACCCGACAGCGGAGGACTTTGTCGGCCTTCCTGTCTTACAAATGAAGAGCTCACGTTTCCTGAAATGACGTCGGCGCCGTTTTGATGGAGTTGTGCGACGGCGGTGTGTTTCACCTTATTAAAAAACCACATCCACTCGTACTTTCCTGTTCCTCCCTGAACCTACTTAGCCCAGAGTGGATCTGAGGAGCACGCCGGTGTTTTCTGAAGAGGCTTTTTCCGCTTACAGAAGAGACAGAATTTAAGGGTGTGTGTATGTGTGTGTGTGTGTGGGGGGGTGATGTAGAAGGAAAAGAAAAAAGTAGGTCACCAGTTTTACTACGATATCTCTTTTTTCCCCCCTTCATTGTTGCTGAGCAGCTTTACACCCCCTGCTGTGACGTAGAAACCGGCGCTTCCTATTGGCTGGGAGGTAGGGGGAGGGGGGGGGCGACCTGCAGGTATAGAGGGACGCCGGTATTGGAGCGGTCGGGGCGGAGAGGTGGTGATTGGAGGGGAAGCAGGAAGGAGGACGGGGGTGTGGTTGTAGCGGAGGAGTGAGGCAGGGGTGACGCTTCCCTCCCGCCGAGTTACTATGGCGCCCCGGGGAGAGCGCCGAACGGGGTGTGCATGCATATGTGCAAGTGGAGAGGCAAAAATAAAATCAAGCAGAAGGGGAAAAAAAATAATAATAAAAAAATAAAGGGGGGGATGTAGCTGGGATTGTGCTGACGGGGAGAGACAAAGTGATTGGATGAGCGGGTGAGAAACAGGGAGAGCGGGGAGAGTGATTGGAGAAAGGGGGGGTAAAAAATGGGGGTGAGTGGGCTAATCCTGTCTTTGGTAGCAGCAGGAGGTGTGTGTGGAGTGGAGAATATATCATTCCTCAAGCAGACCCCAATGGAAAGTGCTCAACATTCATATTTAGTCCAAAAACATGCCCCCGATGCCTGCCAGGTTTTGTCTCCGAAAGCAGCTTCAGCTGAGTCCGCGGCTCAGCCCAGTGGAAATCCAGCATGAAAAGGACAACGCAGCGGCGCCGTATGAAAGGAACATCGACGGCGTTGACAATGGCGTGAAGCTAAGACAGTGGAATTATCCATCCAACAGTTGTCCTCTGCACCCCCTAAACCACGGGTGTCAAACATGCGGCCCGGGGGCCAAACCCAGCCAGCCAAAGGGTCCAGTCCGGCCCTTGGGATAAATTTGTGAAAAAATTACAATAAGATAAGAATCATTTTAGTTCAGGTTCCACATTCAGACCAGTTTAACCCTTTCAAGGATGAATTATGAGAACTTCAGTCAAGATATTTTTCCTGAGTGTTTTTATTCCTCTTTAGGCGTGAAAAAAACAATACGATCCAGTATTTTTGATTTTTTAAATTTTTTTTTAAGGAGTTCGAAAAATGTCCACTCAGCCGGACACCATGCTTTTAATTTTTTAAGCAACGAAACATGTGTTTAAAACTTAATATCAGAAAGTAATATGGAAAACTATGCAATAAAAACCTTTTTATGCTGCTTATCAGATAATCTCCCACGTTTTAAGATACTCTAATACAGTCTACTCTCGTTAAACCGCCCGCCGTTATACCGCCATTTTCGCTCACCGCCGACCAAAACCATTGCACAAAAACCCCCAGTGCATTATTCCATTACCTACCGCCATTTCCGCCTATCGCCATCCGCCAGCCCAGTTCCATGCACAAACAACACTTATACCATTGATTTCCCGACCGTTATACCACCAGCGTGATTGCCATCGAGTACACATACATTTTAACAATGCACTGAAACAAACGCGCCAGACGCTGATCGCGACAAGCTACGAGTAGGTCTACGGAACGGCCACCGTTCATTTATCGCAGAACACTCAGTAGGTCAGGATGTCGGGAAGAGGACGTGGGATTAAGCCAAAGCCTCAAGATGATGGGGTGTCATTTCCCGACACGGTATAATAATGTTTAAAATGTTTCCCCACTTTAAATGATCCCTTACAACATAACAGAATCCAGATTTATTTAGAAACGCAATTAGAACGGGTTAACGGAGGCAGCACAGACATCATATAATAAAGACATGCACATTATGGACGCTACCCGTTGTAACGCCATTTTCGCTATACCGCCAATTTGGCCGTGAACGGAAGTTGGTGGTATAACGAGAGTAGACTGTAGTAGTATTCAAAATGTCTGCTAAAGGTTCATACTGTCTTCCACTTATAATTTTTGCTGATAATTCATTTCTCAGACAAATGAGTAAAGCAGGTAAATGAACAGCTACCCCTGTCCTGCCTAGAATAAGTATTTAATGCTTTTATTTCATAGTTTTCACACAGTATATCAGTAAATACATGTTTCTTTGCTTCACAAATTAACCCTTTCATGCATGAATTATGAGAACCTTAATCAAGATTTTTTTCTGGAGTGTTTTTATTCCTCTTTAGGCATGAAAAAAAAAAGCGATAGATTTTTTATGAATCTATTTAATCACAGAGTTACAAAAATGTTCACTCAGCTGGACACCATGCGTTTAATTTTAGAAGCAAAGAAACATGTATTTACTGATATACTACATGAAAACTACGAAATAAAAACATTTTTAATGCTGCTAATCTGATGTGTTCTCACATTTTAACATACCTGCATGGAGATAATATGCAAAAAAACACACAACTTTTTGTTTACACAGAAAAAACAAACCCAAAACTGTTTATTTCAGTCTAGTAACAACTAGCAATTTTTTCCATTCGAACATGTTACTGCAGATCAGGTTTATCTACAGTAAAGTTACAGTAATGGTATGAATTGCAGCATATGGGATGATGCACAAAACAACAAATCCATAAATATTCAAGAAAACATCTTTGATCAGCTGTCCACTGGAGTGACCACTGTGCATGAAAGGGTTAAACACATGGTGTCCAGCTGAGTGGACATTTTTGTAACTTCATGAAAAATAGGTTCAGAAGAAACTGTTCTTCAGGCATGCTTTTTTTCATGCCTAAAATCTGGCTTCAGGGTCTCATCATTCATGCATGAAAGGGTTAAAGACAAACACAAGTTGTCGACCATAAACCAACACCACTAGTAGATTCCAGCAGACAGCGGAGGTCAGACCCTGTGTCCTGGCTGTGGAGGTCAGACCCTGTGTCCTGGCTGTGGAGGTCAGACCCTGTGTCCTGGCTGTGGAGGTCAGACCCTGTGTCCTGGCTGTGGAGGTCAGACCCTGTGCCATTTTCGCTATACCGCCAATTTGGCCGTGAATGGAAGTTGGCGGTATAACGAGAGTAGACTGTAGCTATCATTCACTTCATGGAGATAATATGCAAAAAAACAAAAAACAAAACTGTTTTGTTTGTTGATTTACACTCAAACATGTCAGTGCAGATCAGGTTTATCAAGAACAGCATAGTTACAGCAACAGTATGAACTGCAGTGTTTGGGATGATGCGTAAGTGTCCACTGTGTCGGCTGATACGCAACTTAAACAACAAAACCCATGAATATACAAGAGAACAGCTGTCCACTGTTGTGACCACTGTACATGAAAGGGTTAATTTCAAGTGGGTCATAATAACCTGTAAATACTCCAACTTTTTCTCTTTGTAAATGTACCGTAAATTCCGGACTGTAGACCACACCTGAATATAAGCCGCAGACCCTAATTTTAGACAGAAAATCCATTTTGTACACATATAAGCCGCGCCGGTTTCTAAGCCGCGGGTGTCCACCAGTGGTGATTTCTCACAGACTGACAGAGAAGCCCACCTTCCCCTATCATTAGGAAAATTAAAGGGTTAAATCTGTTTGGTTGTGTTGACATGTCATTGACTACACATGTGTTAAAACACGTTCATCTCACAGACGAGTTGGTTCAGAATCAGCTTTATCACAAATCCTCAGACTCCATGTTGTTCACTTCTCATCCATTCCTGTTGCGCTGTTTCCTCATACGATCTGTGGTCAGTGCATTTCCTGTTGCAGCCTGGCTTCTATGGGAGTCTATGGGAGCGAGTGGAAGCTTTTTTTTCGTTGCGTCAAAACTGGACGGTAATTGGATAAAGGTTTTCTGTGAGTTCAAATGAAATTCTTCCCTGTATGTAAATGGGTCTGATATGTGTGAGCCTGCTGTCATATCCATAGGCTGATTCGTTGTTAATATGATGATTAAAAAACAAAAGACAAAAAACGAGGCAATAAAAGGATAGTAATAAAAGCACATTTTCTCTTTCTTTTTTTTTTTTTTGTCGGTGGACTTATCGGGTTTCCTTTGGATTCGTGCCGATACGGGATTGACTTGCTTTTGCGCCAGTTGTGGATTCATAGACTTAAAATGACTTGAAAGACACTTGAAAGTGAACACATTTTTGTTTTTCGTTAGAGTAGGACTTTTAATTGAGGTAGTCGTTTTTGGACCCAAGGAGGAGCGTCTTAAAATCAGCATGCAGCTCCAGTCACTTCAGTTAAAAACCTCAGACCAGGCCAGGAATTTGGGTGTTGTCATGGATTCAGACCTGAATTTTAAAAACCACATACAAACAATTCCAAAGTCAGCTTACTATCACCTCAAGAACATTTCTAGGATTAAAGGACTGATGTCGCAGCAGGACCTGGAAAAACTTGTCCATGCATTTATCTTTAGTCGAGTTGACTACTGTAACAGTATCTTCTGTGGTCTGCCTAAAAAGTCTGTTCGACGACTGCAGCTGATCCAGAATGCTGCTGCTCGAGTCCTCACTAAGACCAAGACAGTGGACCACATCAGCCCAGTTCTGAGGTCTCTACACTGGACCACATCAGTCCAGTTCTCAGGTCTCTACACTGGACCACATCAGTCCAGTTCTCAGGTCTCTACACTGGACCACATCAGTCCAGTTCTCAGGTCTCTACACTGGACCACATCAGTCCAGTTCTCAGGTCTCTACACTGGACCACATCAGTCCAGTTCTCAGGTCTCTACACTGGACCACATCAGCCCAGTTCTCAGGTCTCTACACTGGACCACATCAGTCCAGTTCTCAGGTCTCTACACTGGACCACATCAGTCCAGTTCTCAGGTCTCTACACTGGACCACATCAGTCCAGTTCTCAGGTCTCTACACTGGACCACATCAGTCCAGTTCTCAGGTCTCTACACTGGACCACATCAGTCCAGTTCTCAGGTCTCTACACTGGACCACATCAGTCCAGTTCTCAGGTCTCTACACTGGACCACATCAGTCCAGTTCTCAGGTCTCTACACTGGCTCCCTGTCTCTCAGAGAATAGACTTCAAAATTCTCTTACTAGCATAAAGCACTGAATGGTTCAGGCCCAAAGTCCATCAGAGACCTTCTAGTCCAGTATGAACCATCCAGACTACTCAGGTCATCTGGTGCAGGTCTGCTCTGTGTTCCCAAAGTCAGAACTAAACATGGAGAATCAGCGTTCAGTTTCTATGCTCCGTATATCTGGAACAAACTACCAGAAAATATCAGGTCTGCTGAGAGTCTGAGTTCTTTTAAGTCCAGGTTAAAGACTCACCTGTTCACTGCTGCCGCTGACTAAAAGGATTTTAACTTTTTAAATTTTATATTCTCTTTGAAACTCTGCACTGCAACTCTTACTTTAATATGTGTGTGTTTGTATTTTTATTTTATTCTATTTTATTTTTTTGATTTTATGTGTTGTTTTATAACTTGCTGTTTTTAATCACCTTTTACATGTTTCTTTATAATGTTTTAAATGTGTTTCTTTTTGTTTCTTTTATTTCAATGTCCTGTGTGATGCACCTTGAATTGCCTTGTTGCTGAAATGTGCTACACAAATAAACTTAACTTGCCTTAATTTATTTTTAAAATATAAAGATTAAAAACAAGTAATTACGTCTGTTGTAATATCATTTTCATTTAACATTACGCACGATGTGCGCATTAATTCTGAGATGCTTTAAATTTATGACGGTCTCTGGAGAGCTTTACTGGGTGTTTTCATTCAGAGTTTTGTTTTGTATATTTGTGAAACAATATTATCATTTGAAGGTTTACTATTTTTCCTTAAAAGTTCCCCTTTTGCGTGTGTTAATATTAACTTTATAAAGGTTAAGTTGTTAATGTTATCCATTCCTACATAACTGCTAACAACAGACAGATTCTTCCCTGGGGTGTGGCAGCAATAAGGGAAAATCCTCGTATAAGCCGCGTCGGAGTATAAGCCGCAGTGTTTAAAGCGTGGGAAAAAAGTAGCGGCTTATAGTCCGGAATTTACGGTAAATGTTTTCATGTATTTACACTAAAACAAAGTATAACATTGCAACAATATCTGAATAACCTGAACAAATATAAACAACCTGAAATGTCTTAAGAGAAGTAAGTGCAAGTTTGATAATATTCCACCTGTTATTAAATGTTTTGTGTATTTGTAGAGCCACTGTGATCTGTACGTTATAATGTACATGTGGAAATGATATGATATGATAGTGAAGCATAATATTGTTAAAATTACACACTTTTCCCCCCGTTTGTTCATAATATTCACATTGTTTGAAAAGATAGATTGTAGATGCAAATATTTCCATGATGTAATTTTACTACTTTCACTCTAAAACACAGAGAAAAGTTTGGAGTTGACATTATTTATATATCATTATATTGTAATTTTACTGGTTCGGCCCACTGCAGATCAAATTTAGTGGAATGTGGCCCCCGAACTAAAATGAATTTGACAGCCCTGCCCTAAACTATGGAGCAGTTGAATTCACTCCCAAAGTTGACATTTTGTCCTTCCAACTGTCGGACGCTCCTGTTTATCTGCAGTGCCGACGGGAATTTAATACAATGAATGAGATCTGTTGATGGGAAATGCAGTTTAGGTACTTTCAAAACACCCAGGTGGGGTTTAAGACATGATGACTGAAACGGTTACAGGTAAAAACACACAGGGACGGAACAGTTTGGGTGTGCCTTTTACGCACACTTTGCATTTCATTTTAAAAAACTTCATATTATTTTTCACAATTTAAATAAGGTTAGAATTCAAAAGTTGTTCATTTGTGCATGATCTTTAAAATTCTGTCCACCAACTCAAATGTGCACATTGTAAACAAAAGAAAATGACCAGACTAGCATCTGTCTGCCAAGTGTGCCTAAAATGCACTATTTCTAACATTTGATCTGTATGATTAGGACTGAGCTGGATTTACAAAAATAAAATCAAATTAGAGCAGAAAAATAAATCAATATATAATATTTAATAGTTTGATTTATAGGTGTGCATTTTACGCACACTTGGTGACAGATGCTAGTATTTTGGAACATTTGACCTAACACCAAAAATAATAATGCAAATGAACCAATGTTGGAGTTAATCACTGACATATGCCAGGATGAAAAAATCTAATAATATGTGATCCACTTTTTATGTAGTATACTGAAATTTTTTTTAATTTTTTGTGTATTTGCTTAAAAAAAATGGTTTGTTTTCATTACAAACACGGCATTTAAAGGGTTAAAAAATGTGACAATTACTGAGTATTTGGTATTTTTATTTACGGCTCAAGTTGATGAAATAGAAAAAAGTGTAAAAGAATTAAAAACAAACTGTATGAAATGTTTTTTGACATTATTCCACAAGTGTGCCAAAAAGGCACACTACAGGTGCTCAGTAAGGGCCTTGGTGGACGGGATACCAGAGGGTTCAACAGGGTTCCTACACATTTGAAATTTCAAAATTCCATACTTTTTCCAGACCCTAATTTCCAGATGTCTTGGTAAAAAAAAATTCAACCAGTTTTTAACCTCCTCAGACCCAGGAAATGTCAGCAAAGTACCAGCTTTTTTTTTGTTTTTTATTAAATCGTTGCCTATATTGGAAACATCATGATGCAGCAGTTTTTTCAGATGCAGTTTTTACATTTTTATGGAATGTCTGTTGTGGTGGACAGTTTTCTCTTCTTTTTTTGTATAAAGTTGTGAAACTCTTGTCCACAAATGTGGACAGAAAACCCAGAGCTGGGTCTGAGGAGGGTAAATTTGGGATTCTATATATGCTATAAAAAAAAGTTCAGGATATTTCTTTTTTTGTCTTTTTTTGGTCATTTTTGCCATTTGTAAATAAAACTATGTCTGGTCATTAATTTCTTTGAATAGGATGGAGAGGAAGAAAAAATATATGAAAAAACTGAAACTAATACTAAAACTAAAGTAAACTAAAACTAAGCATTCAGAAAAAAATGACAACTAATAAAAACCATCAAACCTGCTTTAAAAACTAATTAAAATGAACTGAATTAGAAAAAAAAGTCCAAACTAAATAAAACTAAACTATAATGAAAAATCCAAAACTCTTATAACCTTGTTCACAACAACAAAAACTAGCTCCAGTGTTCCTGTATCTCACCGGCATGAGCTAATAATAATCAGTCCCCAGTTGAATGTGTGAGGTTGTCAGGTTGTGTCTGTGTTCCAGTCCTGTGGTCTGGATGCAGATCAGTCTGACAACAGAAGTGGGCCGGACTTCCACTGGAGGAGAACTCAACTCATTCAATCAAAGT
This sequence comes from Sphaeramia orbicularis, assembly GCF_902148855.1. NCBI lineage: Eukaryota > Metazoa > Chordata > Actinopteri > Kurtiformes > Apogonidae > Sphaeramia > Sphaeramia orbicularis. The sequence goes on from NC_043957.1 coordinate 3,374,087, forward strand.
CCATATATGACTTCTATCAGTGATCAGTAGGAACTATATAGATATCTGTAACCATTTACACAAACCATCAAAACATGGATCATTCTAAGTAAAGGCAGATTTTAATACTTTAAAAATTCACCAAAAAAAAAAAAAAAAAAAAAAAAAATCTAACTGTCAAAACTGAACAAACATTGTAGATATTATTCCATCATCAAAATATGGACTATTATAAGTAAAGGCACATTTTTAATAATTAAAAAAATTGCCAAAAATTCAAATATCAAAATATCTCAAAACTGTGAACAACCTTTGTAGAAATTGTACGAAGGAAGTTACACATAAAATTTAAAATGAATCCGACAAGTAGTTTCATCAGAGAAGATGTTTGAAGAAATTGCTAATAACGATGAAAACAACGAAAACAACGGTGAAAACTGCGAAAACGACAAAAACAACTTTGAACCATCAAAATATGGGCCATTATAAGTAAACACAAATTTGTAATATTTAAAAAAAATTGTGAAAATCTAGATTTCTGTAAAGTGTGAAAAGACGTAGACATTTTCCCAAAGAAGTTACAAATAAAGTTTGAAATTAATCTGATTAGTCGTTTCAGAGAAGGTTGTTGAAATCTTGACATTGGTGACCTTGAGTTTGACCCTTCAAGGTCGAAGGTCATGAACCCAAATGAAAGTCCATATGTGACTTCTGTCAGTGTTCAATAGGAACTATATTGATATCTGTAACCATTTAAATGTAATAAACCATTTAAATATGGACCACTAGAAGTAACGGCACATTTGTAATATTTAAAAACTTCATGAAAAATGCAAAAATTTAAATTTCTCAAAAGTATGACCAAACTTTGCAGACATCGTCCCAACGAAGCTGCATAAAAAAATCTGAAATGAATCCGACCGGTAGTTTCATCAGAGAAGACGTTTACAGAAATTGCTCATGAAGACGACACCGGCCACAGAACCTTCACAACAGCCGATGAACAAACCAGAGCTGGAAGCATCCATCTGTTCAGGATCAGGCTGAGACTCACCTGGACTGGACCCACAGAGTCCAGACCTGAACCTGGTTCAGAATCTACAGCATGTGATGGATTAGACTCCACACACAGGTCTGACTATGAACTAGAAATACAAGATCTGGACAAACATACTGCAACTATGGATGGAAATAAATGTGGTGAAATGTACTGGAACACTGCGTAAGCAGAGCATGGTATGAAGGACGTACGTAGTCAACAGTGATGTGTGGACTGATATCTCATGAAAAAAGGTGAACGACACGCACATCCAAAATTAGAGGTGTGCAGGATCCCAAAAAAGTAGAACGTGAAGAAAATTTGGATGTATCTCAACGTTGCCCAATATAAACTTTTTTAAAACAATTTTTCTTTTGTTTTTGCTCTTGTAAATCTGTTCTTAAGAACCGTGCACACATGCTGTGGTGTTTGTCACCACATTCAGATGGATCGTATAACTACATGGACCTGTAGAAATTTGATTAATATTTGTTTACAAATATGAGTGCAAAGCAATTTGATCATTAAAAATCATGTATATTTATAGACATTTGTAACATTTTATGATTTATGATTGATTGTACGTATGATTAGGCTTTACAAGTTATTTTCTGATCTTCTAAGATGACGTTTATTGCATGTCACGTGCTATTTTGGTCGGACACTGCATATAAAACACCTGTGTATTTTGTATTTGTGGATACTTTGAAATGTGTGACTCTTGATCATTTACAATTGATCATATGTTTGAAAAGTTTGAATATTTTTTTCTGTTATGACGTATAACGTGGGTCACGTGTTGTGATTAGACGCCACATCTAAAACACCTGTGACAGCTTCTGTCCTCAGTCTGATGAAGGGCCTCGGCCCCAAACGTCACTATTAAATGGTTTGGGAGCTCACTGGCTGTGCGGACCTTCCCTTATTTTTTTCATGGACTGATATCTCCAACACCAGATCTGTACACGCTAGAACCGATTCACAACTCAATCAGAGGTGTTTTCTGTCAGACTGCAGAGGAAGCTCAGCTTCCCCAGACCAAGGTTCCAGTAGTTTTGGATTTTTCATTATAGTTTAGTTTTATTTAGTTTTGACTTTTTTTTTCTCTAATTCAGTTCGTTTTAATTAGTTTTTAGAGCAGGTTTGATAGTTTTTATTAGTTTGTTACTTTCTAAATGCTTAGTTTTAGTTTAATCGTAGTTTAGTTGTAGTTCAGTCGTCTCTTTTCTCTTCTTCTCTGTGGTCGTATTCACATAAATCCCAGACAGGACTCTGCTGCTTTAGTCTCCATGTTTCCAGGTAGAGTGGGGACCAGAAGACGACTGGAAACCACAAGTGAACACAAGTGACGGAGCAAAAAGTGTCGGATGGAGACAGCACAGAAAACAGAGAGGGAAATAAATCACTTTCGTATCAATTCGACATTGACAAAGACGAAAACAAAGGGAATTTTATCCATAACTTTTATCCGTTTTAGTTAGTTTTGTAAACACACAATACAGTTTCAGTTATGTTTTTTTCTTTTAATTGTAGTTTTTATTTATTTCAGCTAACAAAAATGTTTTTACAGGTCTAGTTCTCATCATTTCGTTAGTTTTCGTTAACGATAATAACCTTGGTCTGGATAGACCTTCAAAGGCCTGTTTGAGGATCATAACCTGGTCTTAGGGTTATGAATGAATTAGGAGAATCTTATTGAGATACGTGGGACAGGTTACCGCCCAAACAGTATTACAATAAATAAATGAAGCAATAATAAAAAGTCAAGAAACTGGAATGATTTATCAGTGAACAGACTCTGTTCAACATGTCAAATGACTTCATGATTTCTTTTTTTTTTTTACAGACAAGATCAATATGGGATTTCCTACTCAGTTTTTCATCTACAATTACACCCAAACATTTAATGTAAGAAACCGGAGTTATTTCAAAGTTATCTATGAATATTTTGTTGTTTTCCTTGTTATACTTCTTATTTTTGTTACAACATATGATAAAATTAGATTTTTGGGTGTTCAGAGAGTTTATTCATCTGAAACCATCTAGAAATACACTCTCAAAAACAGAGGTACCAGCTTGTACTTCAAAGGGTACAAATGCTGGTCTCTGGGGGTGTACTTTTTTCAGAGACATTTCTGTACCCTTTGGAAATCCTCCATTTTTGTACCTTAAGTACTTTATATAGAAAGAAAACTCTCATATAGTTGATAATGCCATGATGTTTAATGCTGCAGGGTTCCTTATAGTACACATTTGTACTGGACAGAACTTTGGAGCCTTTTTCATCGTCTAACGGTGGAATTCTGGCCTCCTAAAGACCAATATTGTACTTTTGAGAGAACATTCTGAAAAAATGTACTTATAGGTACATAAATGTTCTGATCTGGTACCTCTATTTTTGAGAGTGTAGACGATAGTTCTTCATTTGTTTCTCTAATCAGTGTATTGAAATTTTCCTCTGATATAACCAAACGTGTCATCAGTTACTTATAATTCAGTACTTTCAGAGTATTTTTGTACTTTTACTTGCTGACTTTTGTGCCTGTGTGGAGCTTTGGGACTGTGACTGTACATAGTAAATGTGAGCGTCCATAAAAAGCCGGTTGTCTGAATGACCCGTGAACATGTTGGTAGAGTTTTCTGGTCACCTTGAAGGACGGTCAAACCACAGCCAAAGCTTCATCCAGAGAATACTGACTGACAGAAGTTCCACAGTACGTAAAATCAAATGTGCTTGAATATCGTGTCGGATAACTGTGAATAACAGCAGACAACATAAAAAAAATCTGAAAAACTTTGGGAAGAATGTGAGTTGAAGTGACCATATTTGGACATGAAGACACAGGTCTGGGAAACGTTCACATCAGAAACTGAGATAAGTTTGAATTTTTGGAAAAGAGGAGCAGATGAGTGGAGTCTGTTGGAAAAGCTGATCATTCTGAAACATTTATTCTGAATTAGGAGAATCTTATTGCGATACATGGGACAGGTTACCACCCAAACAGTACTGCAAAAAATAAATGAAGCACTAATAAAAAGTCAAGAAACAGGAATGATTTATCAGTGAACCAATATTTGATTTGACTTAATTTGATTTTCATTTCTTCTTCTTCTTCTTCTTCTTATTATTATTATTATCATTATTATTATTATTATTACTTTTTTATTTTTTCTTCTTGAGAAGTCCACATCACAACAGTGCAGTTCTGCCTCCTAAAGACCAATAATGTACTTTTGAGAGAACCTTCTTAAAAAATGTACTTTTAGGTACATACAGGGTGGGGAAGCAAAATGTACAATATTTTGAGGCAGGGATTGAAAGTCAGTGTATGACCAATTAGTTTATTGAAAGTCATGAGAATTTATTTGCCACAAGAAAATGTCCATAATAGAAAATGTTTTTATTCTATGTGTCCTCCTTCTTTCTCAATAACTGCCTTCACATGCTTCCTGAAACTTGTGCAAGTGTTCCTCAAATATTCAGGTGACAACTTCTCCCATTCTTCTTTAATAGTATGTTTAAGAAAGTGGACATTGCTGTGTGATGTTCTATTGGTAGCATGTTCTAAAACACCCCAAACAGCAGAATCCAGAGGGTTTAGATCTGGGCTAGAAGGCGACCATAAACATGATTCCCAAAAATTGCTAAAGTTGGATTTGTTGCTGTTGTCAACAAGTGTTTTGGTGTTCTTGTGTAAGATTTTAACTTCAAATCCTATTTTACTGCATTTCTAACGGTCTTGTTGTCTACCTCAAGTTCAATTGCCATTTTTCTCATGGATTTGGTTGGATCCTTTAGGATTTTGGATTTGAGAGCTTTAATAAAAGCTTTGGTACGTTTTTTGTTGCTTCCTCCACTTCCAGACTTTCTGGTAATAGTTTTGCTCATAGTCATTCTCTTCTTTCCATTATAAACAGTCTTTATGGACACTCCAACTATTTTTGAAATCTCCTTTGGTGTGACGAGTGCATTCAGCAAATCACACACTCTTTGACGTTTGCTTTCCTGATTACTCATATGGGCAAAAGTTTGTGAAAAGGTATGGATAATAGTGTTAGGTATGATTATGACATCAGTATATGTTTGGGTTCAAAACAACTGACGTAGTGCCTGCTGAGAAAAAACAACTAAATGTTCATTGTACATTTTGCTTCCACACCCTGTAAATGTTCTGATCTGGTACCTCTATTTTTGTGAGTGTAGACGATAGTTCTTCATTTGTTTCTCTAATCAGTGTATTGAAATTTTCCTGTGATATAACTAAACATAAGTCGTCAGTTACTTATAATTCAGTACTTTTAGAGTGTTTTGGTACTTTTACTTGCTGACTTTTGTGCCTGTGTGGAGCTTTGGGACTGCGACTGTGCACGGTAAAAGTGAGCGTCCATAAAAAGCCGGTTGTCTGAATGACCCGTGAACATGTTGGTAGAGTTTTCTGGTCACCTTGAAGGACGGTAAAACCGCAGCCAAAGCTTCATCCAAAAGCCGGCGGTGGATTCAAACCCCTGTAAGTCTTTGTCTTTGTGCCTGGCTGCATCACTGGCATCCTGAGCATCAATTAAGTCACCGTCTTTTTTCTCATGTTGGATGGGGGTCTTTTTTCTTGGCCCTGGCTTTAATCCCTTCAGCGCTGGCTTGCACAAACCCCAAGTGTCTTGGCTTGGACGCCCAAACCCCAGCTGGGTTTGACTCTTCTGTGTCTTCTGGATTCTTTTCTCTGTCTTTTCCCCAAAAAAACTTGGTTTAAGGGCTCCTTCTGGCAGCTCACAGTCCACACGACGACTGGGCTCTGAAGGTACATGGATGTAGCTGGGGGTTTTCTGTTCTAAGCCGCTGTCAGTGATGGTAGAGGTCGGGTCGAGCGTGGGATTACATTAGGACTCCACCGAAAAAGAAGCGGAATCATAACCTTAACTATAAAAAATAAACAGGAAATTATTTTTATATGCACGAAATGATTTTAATTTTTTAAAATTTATTCTATAAAAATATAAACGTCCAAATGAGCTAGGGCTGGGTAACATGAATTGTTAAAAATCCGGGTACTGCCACAAAAGTAGCACTGGGTCTTTATGGGTTAAGGGATTTACCACCATTTTTTGTAATATTATCTTCTGTATGTTGTGTTTTTTCAATGAAAAGCAGGTATTTTCCTGTAGTAAATTCACTGATCATGTAAATGTTCATTAAAATTCAGAGTAAAGTTCAAAGTCACTAACCCTAACCCTTAATTCAGGTTTTGTTTTTTTTTTGTTTTGTTTTTTTTGTTTTTGGCTTAATTCAAGATTTTTTTTTTTTTTTTTTTTTTTTTTTTTGCTTAATTCGCTATTTTTTAAGGGTTAGGGTTTTTTTTTTTTTCTTAATTTAAGATGTTTTTTTTAAACTTAATTCACTATTTTTTTAAGGGTTAGGGTTAATTTTTTTTTCTTAATTCAAGATTTTTTTTTGCTTAATTCACTATTTTTTCTTAATTCAAGATTTTTTTTGCTTAATTCACTTTTTTTTTTGCTTAATTCAAGATTTTTTTTTGTTGCTTAGTTCAAGCTTTTTTTAGCTTAATTCAAGCTTTTTTTGCTTAATTCCAGATTGTTTTTTTTGCTTAACTCAAGATTTTTTTTTTGTTTTTTAGCTTAATTTTATATATATATATATATATATATATATATATATATATATATATATATATATATATATATATATATATATATATATATATGTATATAGCTCAATTCCAGATTTTTTTTTTCTGCTTAATCCAAGAATTTTTTTTGTGCTTAATTCAAGATTTTTTTTTTGGGCCTAATTGTAGATCTTTTTCCTTAATTCAAGATTTTTTTAAATTTATTTTTTTATCCTAATTCAAGCAAAAATAAATCTGCCAGTGGAACAAGTGAAAATTATCTCTAAGATTTCTTGAAATCAGATTTTCCAGATCTATTGTTTGAAAATCAGTTCTTATATCTGACTGATAAGTTCCTCTTTATGTGATTATGTCTGATTTTAAGTGTGATGGGATATTTGGACTAAAAATCAGTCAAATCCACTTGGTCAGGTTTAGATTTTTACAGTGTATCCTCCTGTTTTCCTCTTTCTTTTTCTCCTGTGCTTTTATCGGTCGGTAACAAACCCCTCATATACAACCACTCGTTCCTCTTTGGCTCGACACCATCAGTCCTGTAACATGCGGTCGTTTTTCATTTTACTCACACATGACGATACTTCTGCTCATGTATCACTCACATTAATTCACAAGGTTACGTTCTGCTGGTGGATCAGGCGCTTATTTACTGTTTTTTTTTTTTTTTCCCCTCCTACTTGAATTGCTTCAATTCCACAGAGCTTTTACATCACGTCACAAGCACACTGTTTGTTATTTTTCCTTTTTTTTTCTCTTTTTTTTTTATGTCGAGTTCCTTCATTCCTCCCGGCGGAGAACATGAATAGTAAAAGGAGTCAATGCCATTAAAGTCTATTGTAGTCTCCAGGGGCCCCAGATCAGTGGGTTAGTGAGCTAATGTCGGACCTTATCTCGCCTTTTTTTTTTTTTTTTTTTTTTTTAAGGTCTCACACGGTGAATTTTTTTCGCGGAGGGGGTCACCATGGCAACTCAAATTGCACGTTAACCTGTTTTTGATGCAGACTCCTGGAGAAAAATAAATAAATAATTAATAAATAAATAAAGAACACATTTCGTTGCGACAATCCCACATCTAAAATGCAATATAAATGGAAAACAAACGTGCTAAAATAAACTATACATAGGGATGCTATTTAATTATTGGATGACAACAGGGTTTGTTTGCAGGATGAGTGTGTTCAGAGGCTGCAAGAAGCGCTTTATTTTGCACCATGACTTATAGTGTCAGAGATATAATAAATATATGTAACAGTTCCAGGGCGATTGCTACAAAGCGTGCTTCTTTTAAATAGCACGTAGCTTACATTATTTGACTACGGTTATTAATTATGGATGGTTTTTGGATAAGTGTGCGGATATTTCACTGCAGTAAATTATTCCACGTATTCTATCACCGCAAACTAATTCTGTCAACAGGAAATCTCTCATGGAGGTGACCACAGCGGACTGGTTTTAGTCGGCTCGGACTCACAAGTTACTTTGTTCAGTTTTTGTGCAGAAGGGACGCGACAGAACCAGAACCAGAACCAGAACCAGAACCAGGGTTTGTAGGTTTGAATGAATGTGGACCCATGTTTGACCCTCTGGACGATTCATCTGATGGAACAAAGGTGAAAAGACACGAAAGAAGAGGATGATTTTAAGTGTGAATGAATGTATGTTTGCATCATAAAGGTCTGAGTTAAAAGTTTTAGATCATAAACACCTGAAGACATGACGGACATGTCCTATGACCGTCTGGATGTGGGGACGTTTAAAACCCTCATGGTTCATTATGTCATTAATGAACTGGAACTGCAGCAGAATATGGTGAAAAGGTCACATTATTAAGGTAAGGTGAGGTAAGGTAAAATAAAATAAAATAAGATAAGATAAGATAAGGTAAGTTAAAGTTTGTAAGGTAAGATAAGATAAGATAAGTTGGTAAAGTAAGATAAGATAAAATAAAATATGATAAGATAAAATAAAATAAGGTAAAGTTGGCAAGGTAAGATAAGATGAGATAAGTTAAGATAAGATAATTTAAGGTAAGATTGATAAGGTAAGATAAGATAAGATAAGTTAAGGTAAGATAAGATAAGCCCTCACCCTCATATCACAGCATGCACACACACAACCACATTATAAATAATATAAATAAGGTAAATATGGAACTAGCAGGAAAATGTTCAGAATATTTAATTCAAACAAACGTTCGAACGTTGAAAACATGTTCAGTTTTGTTACTTCTGTATCGAGAACATGTTTATTAAGAGTCCAAAATAAATGACTATAAGAAGTTTAGATTGTTGCAGTGACAACGTGTGTGTGTGTGTGTACGAGGGCAGTTCAATAAGTTCATGGCCTCATCCAGAACAGAACAACACAGACTGATAATTTATATTTTATTTTTCAACATAATCTCCATTTACAGCAATGCACTTGGTCCATCGATGTTCAAGCATCACTATCCCATCACAAAAGAATGTAACATCCTGTATTATAACAACCAGTATTTCTGGGTGAGGCCATGAACTTATTGAACAGCCCTCGTATGTGTGTGTGTGTATGTATGTGTATATGTGTATGTGTGTGTGTGTGTGTGTGTGTGTGTGTATGTATGTACAGGGGTTGGACAAAATAATGGAAACACCTTCACCTCAAGATGATAATGCCCCAATCCATACAGCTAGAATTGTTAAAGAATGGCATGAGGAACATTCTAATGAAGTTGAGCATCTCGTATGGCCGGCACAGTCCCCAGACCTCAACATTATTGAGCATTTATGGTCAGTTTTAGAGATTCAAGTAAGACGTTGATTTCCACCGCCATCGTCTCTAAAAGAGTTGGAGGGTATTCTAACTGAAGAATGGCTTCAAATTCCTTTGGAAACAATTCACAAGTTGTATGAATCAATACCTCAGAGAATTGAGGCTGTAATTGCCGCAAAAGGCGGACCTACACCATATTAAATTATATTTTGTTGATGTTTTAAGGTGTTTCCATTATTTTGTCCAACCCCTGTATATGTGTGTGTATGTGTGTGTGTGTATATATATGTGTGTATGTATGTGTGTGTGTGTGTATGTATGTGTGCGTACGTGTGTATGTGTGTATATGAGTGTGTGTGTATGCCATATGTGTGTGTGTATGTGTGTGTGTGTGTTTGTGTGTATATGGGTATGTGTGTATATGTGTGTGTATATGTCGAGGCCCAAAACAGAATCTGGCCCGATTCAGAATCGGGCCGGCCCAGAATGGAATTCTATTCTAGGTTATGTTATTTATGTTATTTTTATACCATGTTTAATGCAAATGATCCATAATTCCATAATTTGTCATAATTTTACATTTTCAGTCTTACATACCTTGAGTAACTATTGTCAATTTCAGTCGACTTCACTGTACCATATATTGGTGGGAGTACCACTAGGTTCTATTTGTAAATAAAGTGTATTATAGTTTACATTTAAAATGTTGTGTGTTTCATTTTTTTTTCACATATTTGCAAATTCCATGTATTGATTTTTGTAATAATTTAGATCATTTGCATTAAACATGGTATAAAAATAACATTATAGCAGCAGGATTCCATTCTAGACCGGCCTAGAATAGAATTCCATTCTGGGCCAGATTCCGTTTTGGACCTCGACATATATATGTGTACGCGTGTGTGTATGTGTGTGTGTTTGTGTGTATATGGGTATGTGTGTGTATATGTGTGTTTAGGTGTGTACGTGTGTGTGTGTGTGTGTGTGTAGGTGCTGAGGACGTGATGATAAAAGCTGCAGTAAAATTCACCTCATTAACTAACGGTGGTGTCAAATGCTGCTGAAGCTTAGTTGGTCAGTCGGTCAGTCGGTCATTCAGTCAGTCGGTCATTCAGTCAGTCGGTCATTCAGTCAGTCGGTTGGTCAGTTGGTCGGTCGATCAGTCGGCTGTTCGGTCAGTCGGTCAGTCATGCGCTCTCTGACACCCATAGCAGCACCATGCTAATCCTGTTAGTGAGGTGGCGGCGGACCCACGCCACACACACACACACACACACACACACACACACACACACACCCACACACACACACACACACACACACACACACACACACACACACACACACACACACACACACACACACACACAGTCCCAGTGTTAGCAGAAGTGAGGGCTGTAAAGGCTGATGCAGACACAGTGACAGGACGTCTGTGCACGGTCCCACTCTGACTGAGGCTTCTGTCTGGAACAGGACAGGGCTGGGGTCTGGGACGTTAACAGCAGAAGGTCAACACTGGACCAAACACTGACCTCCACAGCCAGGACACAGGGTCTGACCACAGGGTCTGACCTCCACAACCAGGACACAGGGTCTGACCTCCACAGCCAGGACACAGGGTCTGACCTCCACAACCAGGACACAGGGTCTGACCTCCACAGCCAGGACACAGGGTCTGACCTCCACAACCAGGACACAGGGTCTGACCTCCACAACCAGGACACAGGGTCTGACCACAGGGTCTGACCTCCACAACCAGGACACAGGGTCTGACCTCCACAACCAGGACACAGGGTCTGACCTCCACAACCAGGACACAGGGTCTGACCACAGGGTCTGACCTCCACAACCAGGACACAGGGTCTGACCTCCACAGCCAGGACACAGGGTCTGACCTCCACAGCCAGGACACAGGGTCTGACCTCCGCTGTCTGCTGGAATGTACTAGTGGTGTTGGTTTATGGTCGACAACTTGTGTTTGTCTTTAACCCTTTCATGCATGAATGATGAGACCCTGAAGCCAGATTTTAGGCATGAAAAAAAAGCATGCCTGAAGAACAGTTTCTTCTGAACCTATTTTTCATGAAGTTACAAAAATGTCCACTCAGCTGGACACCATGTGTTTAACCCTTTCATGCACAGTGGTCACTCCAGTGGACAGCTGATCAAAGATGTTTTCTTGAATATTTATGGATTTGTTGTTTTGTGCATCATCCCATATGCTGCAATTCATACCATTACTGTAACTTTACTGTAGATAAACCTAATCTGCAGTAACATGTTCGAATGGAAAAAATTGCTAATTGTTACTAGACTGAAATAAACAGTTCTGGGTTTGTTTTTTTTGTGTAAACAAAAAGTTGTGTGTTTTTTTGCATATTATCTCCATGCAGGTATGTTAAAATGTGAGAACACATCAGATTAGCAGCATTAAAAATGTTTTTATTTCGTAGTTTTCATGTAGTATATCAGTAAATACATGTTTCTTTGCTTCTAAAATTAAACGCATGGTGTCCAGCTGAGTGAACATTTTTGTAACTCTGTGATTAAATAGATTCATAAAAAATCTATCGCTTTTTTTTTTCATGCCTGAAGAGGAATAAAAACACTCCAGAAAAAAATCTTGATTAAGGTTCTCATAATTCACATGGAGATAATATGCAAAAAAAAAAAAAAAAAAAAAAAAAAAAAAAATAGTGGTTTTTGACTAATTTTTAGGTGGTTTTTGGGTAATTTTTTTGGGTGGTTTTAAGGTGGTTTTTGGCAGGTTTTAAGGTGGTTTTTAGGTGGTTTTTGGGTGATTTTTTGGGTGGTTTTAAGGTGATTTTTGGGTAATTTTTTGGGTGGTTTTTAGGTGATTTTAGGCTGGTTCTAAGGTGGTTTTTAGGTGATTTTAGGCTGGTTTTAAGGTGGTTTTTAGGTGGTTTTTGGGTAATTTTTTGGGTGGTTTTAAGGAGATTTTTGGCTGGTTTTAAGGTGGTTTTTAGGTGGTTTTTGGGTGATTTTTGGCTGGTTTTAAGGTGGTTTTTAGGTGGTTTTTGGGTGATTTTTGGTAGTACTTAGTACTTGTTAGCCTCCTGCTCTCTCTCTCCTCCTCCAGCGATGCCATTTGATTTTTTTTGGTAGGCTAGCGGCGCGCTGGCAGCTCCTACGGTCCTGTACGGGGTCGGGCTGTCCAGCGTACCGTCCTTATGTTTATTTTGCCGGTCCACTCCGGTCTTGTCTTTTGTTACTTTGGGCACGGGTTTAAAAGGGGTTTGGACGATGCTCATTTAAAAGCAGCTTGTTTCCAACGAAAGAAGTGAATCGACGAAGAACGAAACAAAAATAGATCAAATATAATAAAATGTTCTTTTGAATTGTACCTTTTGACTCCGGTGTCCTGTGTAAATATGTTTCACCTTTTGGGTTGGAACAAACATTTCCATCAGTAGCTGGTTTCGGTCCACAGTAGATGTTTGGGTCTTTACAGGTTCAGGTCTTCAGATGACTGGACTCTCTTGTAAAAGAGCTTTTTAATCTCACTGGCTTGTTTCCCTGGCTAAAAAAATGTTAAAAACCAAAAAAAAAATTACAAACATGCGGTCCTGTTTAGAGCACTTGGTTATGATTAGTGAACGATAGCAGGGCTCAGTTTTATTCCAGGAGAAGTGCATGAAAAGCCCTCATTAGACTGACTGAAACCTTCATGCAGCCAGCTCCACATTCCTTCCACAACAGAATTCCTGGTCCACATTAGTTTTATGTAAATGTCATTTCCACCAGACCAGAGTCCACATACGTTTAGGACAGATGTCAGATTGTGCTCATCGCTGCCAGTGTGCGGGCTTTTGCGTCTGTCTTTATTGTCTAATGATCGTAAACTGAAGCCTTTGGAATGGGCGGATCCTGACAGACAGTTCACAGTAAATGGGCGGAGCTTTTCATGTGTAAGAGTTTATTTACCCGCCCAGGAAGATCTGATGAACAGAGCAGACCATAATAGTCAGGATTCAGATCCTGGACAAAAGCCACGACTGTGTGTTACTGTGTTTGGTATGGATCAGACTGGACTACTTTGAACTGTTCGCATGGATTTAGTGTAGAAATAGAATAGAATAGAATAGAATAGAATAGAATAGAATAGAATAGAATGGAATAGAATAGAATAGAATAGAATAGAATAGAGTAGGATAGAATAGAATAGAACGGAATAGAATAGAACAGAGTAGAATAGACAGAACAGAATAGAATAGACTAGAACACAATAGAGTAGAATAGAACAGACTAGAACAGAATAGAATAGAACAGACTAGACTAGAACACAATACAATAGAATAGAACAGACTAGAATAGAATAAAATAGACAAAATAGAATAGAATAGAACACATTAGAATAGAATAGAACAGACTAGAATAGACAGAATAGACTAGAATAGACTAGACTAGACTAGAATAGAATAGAATAGACAGAATAGAATAGAAAAGAATAGAATAGAACACATTAGAATAGAATAGAACAGACTAGACTAGAACACAATAGAATAGAATAGAACAGACTAGAATAGAATAGAATAGAATAGAACACACCAGACAAGAATAGAATAGAATAGAATAAAAAAGAATACTGTAGAACAGAACAGAATAGAACAGACTAGACTAGACTAGAATAGAACACATTAGAATAGAATAGAACAGACTAGAATAGACAGAATGGACTAGACTAGACTAGACTAGACTAGACTAGAATAGAATAGAATAGAATAGAATAGAATAGACAGAATAGAATAGAATAGAATAGAATAGACAAAATAGAATAGAATAGAAAAGAATAGAATAGAACACATTAGAATAGAATAGAACAGACTAGACTAGAACACAATAGAATAGAATAGAATAGAACACACCAGACTAGACTAGAATAGAATAGAACAGAACACACCAGACTACAACAGAATAGAACAGACTAGAATAGAATAGAACAGAATAGAATAGAACAGACTAGAACACAATAGAATTGACTAGACTAGAACAGAACAGAACAGAATAGAATAGAATAGAATAGAATAGAATAGAATAGAATAGAATAGAATAGAATAGAATGTCTTTGTTGTCGTTGTAGGTACAGTGACATTGAGAGTACAATTCTCTTTCGGTGCCATAAAAGTATAACTATTCCATATATAAAAGAGTATAAAATATCTAAATATCTAAAAAAAAAAAAGCAGTATAGAAAAGTGTCAGTGGAAGTATAACAGACCCACATCCTCATCCACACCTGGACAACAGTCAGCATTTCTACACTTCTACACAGTAACTGAAACGCAGACACACAGATGTCAGTCTGTAATTCGCTGAATCATCTCCAGAGGTGGAAACCCGGTCTGTACAGAGGACTTCTACAGCGAAAAAAAAAAAGAGAATGAGAATCTAAACAACAACTTAGCGTCTGCTGCTGCTGTGTCGAGTAGAACGGGTTTAGCTCAAGGGGAAAGTCAAAAAACAGCCGAGATGAAAGGGAAGGAAAGCAGAGGAGACCTGCTGAGACCAAGAAAGAGGCCAAATGAAGGTGGGAAGAAGGAAAGGAGAAGAGAGGGGCAGAGGAAAGGAGTCCCTGGAAGAAGGAAGGAAGGAAGGAAGGACACCCAGGAAGGGCATTTCCTTTTTTTTTTTTTTTTTTTTTTGTAAATCCTCACTGACTGGTGTGTCCTGATCCACCAGTAAAAACCTCATTTGGACCGAGAACACACAGCCAGTTAAAAGACAAACACAAACAAAAAAAACCCCAAAAAACAAAACACATGAAAGCTTTTATTGTAAACATGTCACCGTACCCCAGGAACAGAGCGAACCCATTTTTATTTCTCCTCAGATAAATACAAAAGGAGGGAAGTGTTTGGTGCTTTTCACATGCTTTCCATCTCTGGTGCTGCCAGAAAAACCACAGGAAACTCAGTCTTTAAATACAAAGTAATGAAGTCCTCTGCTCTCCACGCACATATTTTGTTTGTGAGTAACACAATAAAATGACTCTTGTGTCACAGGATGGGGTCTGAGGGAGGTCTGACCACAACTGTTTATTCCCTTTTAACATTCAAACTCTCCTCTGTGGCTGCTCCAAACAAAGGCCATTTCACTTTTAACTCCAATGTCTGTTTATGTACGCAGGCCCACCATTATCTGCAACAATATACGGAAACGCGCCTCGCTCCAGTTGATCTGTTCGCAATTCAACAATCGAATCACAAATAGGATATTACATTTAGTCGACTACACTTGGAAAGTAAGCGAACGTGTGTTACATACTCAGACTGTAGAAAAAATGCGACCCTAATCCCATTTTTTTGTCCATATGTGACCTGTATCCGATCTGTTAAAGACAGTTTGAACAGCACTAATCTGATTTTTTCAAATCCGACCCAGGACACTTTCATATGTGGTCCTGAATCCGATATGGATCCAATATTTTGCAATGCGACTTCAGTCTGAACGGCCAGGTCGCATTTATCCGACCTTTACGTCATTGAAATGCGACAAACATTACAATTCTGTATCCCACGAGAAGGACCGGTGGGAAAAACATAGATCACTTCAGGGTCGCATTCAGTTCAAACTCAAAACTGATAGAAGTCGCATTTACTGTGTAACATGAACAAGCACACACACAAAAAAATCAGATTTCACCCAAAAATCCGAACTGTGCATTAAGACCTGCTGTGGGAACGTAGCGAACTCTAATCATAGTTTCATTATGTGCCTCAAGAAGAAGAAGAAGAGACATTTACTGAAACATATATGGATATTTCTGTTTCCTTTTGTTACAAAAAAATAAAATAAAATTGAAAATTGAAAATACGACATGATTTTAAATTGCAATATACATTTACAACCACCTTGGTCCTATTTCTACATTAAACACAGATGAAGAAGAATGATGTGTGAGTAAGAACGCTAGTCAAACAATGCAAAAGTCATGACTGGGTAGGTTATTACTGTTAGTTTCAACAGCTGTTTTCATAAACAATTATCATTATCATGTCAAATTAACATGGTTCTTTTGATAAACTGCCACGTGGTGATAGTGACAGGTTTAATTGTCATATGGAATGCATCTGTTGGATTATTTTAAACACTAGTTCGTAAGTGGATGATTAAATTTGCGCTCATGAAAAAATATTGTGATAAAAAGAGACTATTTATTGGTTCCCCTGTTACGAAATGGGATAAATAAAAACACAAAAACTAAGTAAATGTAAAGAAAATCACATTGGCGATGTGTTGAAATAAGAGTCACTCCTAATTTAAAGGTCATAAGCTAATTTTGGATATTAAATATACAACTACAATAATAATAATAATAATAATGATAATAATAATAAGAACAATAATAATTAAAAAAATATATAAATAATAATATAATAAATAATAAGTCACATTAAACACTGAAAACACAAACTCCCACAAAAAGGAAAAAAAACCTCAACCATATAAATCACATTTATATTAAAAAAAAAAAAAAAAAGTCTTCTATGAAAACAAGGCTGGGAAGCTTTACGACATCTGCCACGAGGAAAACAAGTGTCTATCTATCAGGAATAATTTATAACATGCAGATTCAGGGAACATGATTAATTAAAAACTGGTCTTAATTAACAGCCTCAATCAATGGAGCTCATTACAGACTCTGCTGGAGGTTTCACAGGTAGGCCCGTGGACACACAAACACACACAAGTACACACACAAATACACACAAACACATTCAGAGACAGCCATGTTCACACGAGAGGAAACCACACAAATACACACACACACACACACACACACACGTAACCATGACACTAACCTACAGTTACTCCAACCCTAAACCCAGACTTATTCGTCACATTTATCCCTCTGGTATCCCGTCCACCGAGGCCCTTACCAAACACCAAGTGTGTCATTTTGGCACACTTGTGGAATAATGTCAAAAAAATTTCTCATACAGTTTGTTTTTAATTCTTTTACCCTTTTTTCTATTTCATCAACTTGAGCCATAAATAAAAATACCAAATACTCAATAATTGTCACATTTTTTAACCCTTTAAATGCTGTGTTTGTAATGGAAACAAACCATTTTTTTGATACAAAAAACAAAAAAATCTATATTTTTTTTCAGTATACTCCATAAAAAGTGGATCACATATTATTTGATTTTTTCCTCTTGGCATATGTCAGTGATTCACTCCAACATTGGTTAATTTGCATTATTATTTTTGGTGCTAGGTCAAATGTTCAAAAATACTAGCATCTGTCACCAAGTGTGCGTAAAATGCACACCTATAAATCAAACTATTAAATATTATATATTGATTTATTTTTCGCTTTAATTTGATTTTAATTTGGAAATCCAGCTCAGTCCTAATCATATAGATCAAATGTTAGAAATAGTGCGTTTTATGCACACTTGGCAGACACATGCTAGTCTGGTCATTTTCTTTTGTTTACAATGTGCACATTTGAGTTGGTGGACAGAATTTTAAAGATCAGGCAAAAATGAACAACTTTTGAATTCTAACCTGATTTAAATTGTGAAAAATAATATGAAGTTTTTTCAAATGAAGTGCAAAGTGTGCCTAAAAGGCGCACCCGGATACCAGAGGGTTAATAAAATATCAAACTCATTGTTTACACATATTTATATTATGGTATCATCAAGTTTTCTTCTTCAAACAAACTCTTCATTGTCACTTATTTTAATTGTTTACAATCTGTTATTTCCATTATTAGGACTCTAAACAGATCCAATGTTATCATTAACGAAGCAAAAGTAATATGTTATGTTTATAAATGAGAGGTGGGGGTGTGATTTAACCCTGAAACGCCAAACGTATCATATTTGATACATGAGTTTTGAAGCCCTCTACATGATCAGTGTGATATTTTTGTCTTGAAAAACCTGATGTATACAATTAGATACATGCAATACACAGATAAATTCAAGTTTTTCGTTTTGTTTAAGTACAAAAAAACCCCAATTACATGATGAAAATATTTACATTTTACAAAAAAAAAAGATGTGAATAACCTGAAAAAAACTAAATTTCATTTGAAAAATTAGTGCAATTTTAACAATATTATGCCTCAACTTATTATTTCTACATGTACATTTACACACAGTGTTCCATAAACATTTGGTAACAGGCAGAATATTGGGAAAATTTTGGAGTTTGAAACGAAAATTTGAACAATTTCTACAATTTTCCATCTGTTATTATTATGAACACAACTCCCTCCGCCCCCCCATCGCCTTAAACTGAACAGCCTCCTAACGTGAACCTAAATCTGGCCATAACCCTAAGACCAGGTGAAGGTCCATCCAGAGCAAGGTTATTATCGTTAACGAAAACTAACGGAACGACGAAAACTAGAATTGAAAAAACATTTTCGTTAACTGAAATAAATTAAAACTAGAATTAAAAGAAAAAACCCATAACTAACTGAAACTGTATTGTGTGTTTACAAAACTAACTAAAACGGATAAAAATTATGGATAAAATTCCCTTCGTTTTCGTCTTTGTCAACGTCTGATTGATATGAGATCGATTTATTTTGCTCTTGCAATTTTAGCTAGCGGCACCATACGACACTTGACGGTCCGTCACTTCTGGTCCCCACTCTACCTGGAAACATGGAGACTAATACTGGGAGAAAGCAGCAGAGTCCTGTCTCGGATTTATTTGAATATGACGGCGAGGAAGATAAAAGATCTGACAAAACTAAAATGAATACAACAACTAAACTAAAATGAAGCATTTAGAAAAAAAATTTAAACCAGTAAAAACTAGCAAACCTGCTCTAAAAACAAATTAAAACGAACTCAATTAGAGGAAAAAAAAGTCAAAACTAAATAAAACTAAACTAGAATGAAAAATCCAAAACTATTAGAACGTTGATCCAGAGGTGAAGATTGGACCAAACGTCTCCAAACCAGATCTTATGGTGACTGCCACGCTCCGAAAACACACAAACACAGACACATACACTGGGTTTCACAACAACTCCTCTGGGTTCAGAATATAGCCTCAGGGAAATTCACACATTCCCAAACACACACACACACACACAACCAGAGAAGGGGGGGGGGTGATTAAAAAAAAAAGAAAAAAAAAAAGGGACTTTGCAACATGCAAAACATGAAAATTAAATGAAATCAGCTTATAATCAAAGTGAAATGAAGGGACTTTAATTAAATAAAATTAAATTGAATGTTTTCTCTTGATTAATTCAGTGCAACAGCGGTAGGTCAGACTGTAACACCCCCCCACACACACACACACACCGCCCACCCCCCCCCAGGAGGCAGTGTTTCATAAAAATAAGACAGGATGGAACGTGACGATTGGTGAACAACACTAGGTCTGGACCCATCGCAAATCGAGCAGAAAAACACAAAACCGACGATAAAAACACCAACAGCCTCAAAGACCGACAACTGTGTTCACATTACAGCAGGGGTTTCAAACTCACAACCCCCCCATATGATCTGAAGGGGGTCGGACTAGTAAAATAATAACATACTCATATAAAAATAAAGTCAACGCCAAACTTTTCACTATGTTTTAGGGTAAAAAAAGTAAAACTTTACCATGAAAATGTTAACATTTACAAACGATCCTTTAACTCTTAGTGGTCTGAGCCGATTTTTCCCGTTTTTGTGTACTTTTGATTTTGCCTTTATATACTATATAAAGAAATGTTTACTATACCCATGTTTAGGATCTTTTTTTTCAGCACAACTTTATCTATATCATCTGTCTATTACACTGGGTTCCAAAAAAATGTTTTTTGCAAGTTGTCTCGGTTTTTTCAGCTGAATTAGGCCCATTTTGCACCGCTAAATCCAAAAATGACATCTGTTTTTCTCAGTCAGCTCAGGTTTTTTTGCTAATTTGATTTTGAAAAATTTGATCTTCTCACAAAATATAATAATTAATACCAAAATCAGATTGGTAAGCACACTTTATGAAACTTGTGACTTGATTCCTGTTAGGTACAATGGTGTATTCACTGCAGATGGAGCAGAATACGTCAGGCTTATTTTTGCCAGATCTTCTAGTCGAAGCCATTTCATTCACCTGTAATATTAAAAAAAACATTAATCATAAATTGGCAAAAGTCAAATCTTCAGAACTCGTTTATTGCAAGAAATATGAAAGAATTTTGTATCATATGATGTGAAAATGCCCATAAATGTAAGCAAAAATGTTCAAAAGCCAATATGTAGCAGAGTTCAGAAAGTTGACCTGATTGAGCAAAATGAATGTGATTTTTGGATTCAGCACCAAAATTATCCTCAATCAGCTCAAAAAACTTGAAAAATAAATTTGTTGTTGACCAGTGTTATTTTTTCACTACAATATCAACATGAAAGGCCAAAAAACACAACAAATATAAAATCGGATTTGAAAACTTTATATAATTTATTGTATAAATAACACACAGATGCTTAACGAACCTTTTCAAAGACTTTAAAAGTGAATATTGGTTGGTCTCTGGTTGTATTTGCTTTATCAACATCAAATAAAAAGTGGGAGAATGTTTCAAGTCCGCACTTCTGAATGCATTTGTCTCCATTTGTCTTATGGGCATTTTCACATCATATGATACAAAATTCTTTCATATTTCTTGCAATAAACGAGTTCTGAAGATTTGACTTTTGCCAATTTATGATTAATGTTTTGGCTTCGACTAGAAGATCTTGCAAAAATAAGCCTGACGTATTCTGCTACATCGTACATCTGTAAATTTCCCTATGAGATGAATAAAGTGTCTGTCTGTCTGTCTGTCTATCCATCTATCTGTCTCTAATACACCATTGTACCTAACAGGAATCCTGTTAGAAAATGATTTTTTTTTCTCTTAAAACCTATTTTGGGTGAGAACTATATAAAAAATCAACTGATAAAGTCACAAAAATGTCATCAATTTTGTGAGAAGATCAAATTTTTCAAAATCAATTAGCAAAAAAACCTGAGCTGATTGAGAAAAACAGATGTCATTTTTGGATTTAGCGGTGCAAAATGGTCCGAATTCAGTTGAAAAAACCGAGACAACTTGCAAAAAACATTTTTTTGTAACCCAGTGTAATATTGTAAAAATTCTACTAATTTTTTCAAAGACTTTTCATGTTGTTCATATTTGTTCAAGTTATTCACATTTTTTGAGAAAGAATAGTTTGTAAATGTAAAAATTTTCATGTAATTTAACTTTTTTAAAATTTATTATTTGATATCTATTTATTTATGATATGATATATTTTTATTATGATGGCATTTTACTTGAGATCGAATTGAGCTGAATGTGGATCCTGAACTAAAACGATTGTTAATATTTTCAGTGTAACTTTTGCATTTCACAAAATTCCTCTGTCAGGCCAGACTGGACCCTTTGGTGGGCCGGTTTGGACCCCCAGACCGTATGTTTGACACCTTTGCATTAGAGAACTGAAATCAATGACTGCAACCAGAAACCTAGAAGGACAATAAGTGAGTGAGAGCCAATCAGAGCGCAGCTTCTGGAGAATGTGGAGCACGGGGCGAGTGCTCCGCCTGCTGAAATTAACAGCACCGCCATGTTGGAAACGGTCCAGGAGGCTAATTCATTATTGATCACAACAGATGAACATCTGCAGCGGCACATTTTTACATTTTAAGATAAACACCTCATCTAGCGCATTATGAAAAGCTCTCAGGTGCCACTTCGATGCTACGTTAGGACACATTTAACTCAATCTACACAAGTCACATATATACACAAAGACGGCCCAAATATGGTCTGGTTTATCTTCTTCATGTTTCTGTACAGACACAGTTGGAAACGACAGAACAGATGAAAACATTAACAAAAAGCCTGAAAGAAAATGATGTAGGCGGTCCCCAAAACAGTTTGAATATCTTCCTAAAACTCTAAATATATGAACAATAACAAATATTTAGTCATATTACATAATTCTATGCTCATCTGAAAACTTTTACCTCATTTCATCAAAACATTTACTCTAAAATGTGTAAAATTACTGCTTTTCGTAGTGATAGGTGTAGATACTTCAGTTTAACCCTTTCATGCACAGTGGTCACTCCAGTGGTCACTCCAGTGGTCAGTTCTTCTCCAGCTGTTCTCTTGTATATTCATGGGTTTGGTTGTTTCAGTTCCATATCAGCCAACACAGTGGACACTTATGCACCATCCCATAATACACTGACATTCAGACCATTACTGTAACTTTGCTGTTCTTGATAAACCTGATCTAACAGGTTCAAGTCTAAATCAATTCCTTGTTATTGTTATTAGACTGTAATTAACACTTTTTTTTTTTTTTGCATATTATGTCCATGAAGTGAGTAATGACTAGTATTAGAGTACACTACAAACAAAAAGTCAAGGATATTTCTTTTTTTTTTGTATTTTCTTTTTTCATTTTTGCCATTTCTAAATAAAACTATGTCTGATCATTAAAAAAAAAAAAAAAAATTCAATTCAATTCACACACAAAAAAGTAAGAGTCCCAACTGAAAAAAATAGCCCCAAAAATTTTAAATATCCATAACTTTTTGTTTGTAGTGTACGTTAAAATGTGAGAAAACATCAAATTAGCAGCATTTAATGTTTTTATTTCATAGTTTTCACACAGTATGTCAGTAAATACATGTTTCTTTGCTTCAAAAATTAAACACATGGTGTCCAGCTGAGCGGACATTTTTGTAACTCCATGGAGAAAAAAAATTACCGTGTTTATATATATATATATATATATATATATATATATATATATATATATATATATGAAATAAAGAAAAAAAATCTGGATTTATGTTCTCATAATTCATGCATGAAAGGGTTAAACAGTAAACTGTGTGAAAGTACAACTTCATTTGGGATAATATCCTTCATTTCACATGCATTTACTACAATTTAATGAGTAATATTAGGATTTATTCTAAAACCTCTAATATGTATTAAATATGTTTATGTTACAAGTGGGTCAGATCTGAGTCTGCGTCCACTTTAACAAACAACAACAAAAAAACTGAAAGAAAATGTTTTAGGCGGTCCCCAAAACAGTTTGAATATCTTCCTAAAACTCTAAATACAAGAACAATAACAAATATTTAATCACATAACATAATTCTATGCTCATTTGAAAACTTTTACCTAATTTAATCAGAACTTTTACTCTAAAATATCTAAAATGACTGCTTTTCATAGTGATATGCATGTATACTTCATTTTAAACAGGAAACTGTGTAAAAGTACAACTTCATTTGGGAATATACACTTAATTTCACATGTATTTACAACAATTTAATGAGTAATATTAGGATAAGTTATAAAACCTCTCATATGTATTAAATATGTTGATGTTACAAGTGGGTCAGGGCTGAGTCTGCGTCCACTTTAAGAAATAAAATATCCTAAAGCAGTGCTGTTTTGGGCCTTACTGCACCGATTTTTAAATACATCTGATTATTTTCTCATCCAAATTATTTCTCTTCCTTTCCGTCCTCGTCCCCAGGAGAAACCAGAGATAAATACATTTTCAGTTTAATTCGGGCAATGAATTGCATTCGCCTGGTGAATGATGATTCCAAAGCACAAGTCCACTTAGGAGGACTATCTTCATCCTATTATGTGTTTTCTCTCTCTTTGTCTTTTTTTTTTCTTTCTTCTCTCTCACTCTCAGCTCATCCGTTCACTAGGGGATGATCAGATTTGAACCAATCAGATTTCACTGCAGACTATGAGGACCAATCATCTTGTTGCTGTTTTTTCTCAGCTGTTGTTTGATCTGCAGCGTCCATTAGTCCAGGTTCTGATCTTCAGCCTTCAGGAGCGGAGAGTCCAGATGGTACGACTACACTGGTCTACAACTTTTATTTTATTTTATTGTTTCATAAATTATCTGCCTCGGAGATTAAATGCGCCAAATATTACATATTTTAATCAGATTAATTGGAAAACAAATGACCAAATTGCTGGTTTGCTGATGTTTTTAAAATATTATACATATATTGAACCTTGCTGGGGACTAGGGATGGGAATCATTAAGAATTTAACGATTCCAATTCCATTATGGATATTGCTTATCGATCTGATTCCTTATTGATTCTCATTGGGTGAGGGAATAAAAGAGTACAAACAGGTGTGTTTGCATTAACTGTCTTTTATATTTCCATCTGCACAGAAAATAGAACATATACAGTATGAACAAATAATAAGAACAGATGACACTGGGCCTGGTTGGGGGGGGGCATACAGTGAAAGTGAAACTACAGACTCTTTACTAATTCCTCTATTGCTGCATTTCTACTTCGTGGAACCGGTTCGACTCGGCTCGGCTCCTGTTGTTGTGCACCTCATTTCCTTTCCCTTCTTACATTCGGAAACTTGTATTTGAGGAGTTACGACGTTTGTTGCCCACACTGGAACCAGAACCGGCCCAGTGTTCACTCTGCTGCTACATTCACAAGCGCCGCTGAGTAGAGAATCAAATACGTGACATTCCTGTAAATGATTCACATGTGGACAAATGTTTGAGCAGACTGGAGGGATTCCACCTTTAGAAGAAATGGAAGCTTTGACAGTGTTCCAGTGGACCTGGTGTGGTCTGTTTGGACCTGGTGTGGTCTGTTTGGACCTGGTGTGGTCTGTTTAGACCTGGTGTGGTCTGTTTGGACCTGGTGTGGTCTGTTTGGACCTGGTGTGGTCTGTTTGGACCTGGTGTGGTCTGTTTAGACCTGGTGTGGTCTGTTTGGACCTGGTGTGGTCTGTTTGGACCTGGTGTGGTCTGTTTGGACCTGGTGTGGTCTGTTTGGACCTGGTGTGGTCTGTTTAGATCGTTTCTGCCTCTACTCCATGTTGGCTTCGTTCTGACCAAAACAATGCAGCGTACGTGTGACATCATCGCGCATGCACAGTGAAGGCAGAATGGATAAGCAGAATCGTTAAGCAGGCAGCCAAACGATTCCAAGGAATTGAGCTACTGGGAACCGGTTCCCAAAAAGAACCGGTTCTCGATTCCCATCACTACTGGGGACCAACTGCAACCAGTGGATCTGGGGAAGTCTCGCTCGACTCATTAGCTTTGCACTAATTCGGCTGAAGTGCGACTGTACATACAGAGGTTTGGAAGGGAAACCCTGACCAACAGACCTGAGCTTCTGTGAATAAAAGCAGAGGCTGCGGACGTGACGGACATGTCAAACCGAACCCTTTTTATGATTCTGTTTCATAATGACACTCCCCCTTTATATAAGCGGTGGACGGCGTGGACGAGGATCAGATACTGGGTCATCATTAGCATTTCCAGTGCGTGTTGTGCTCAGTTTGTTGGGATGTTCCTCAGCAGGTGGTCGATGTGTTTTATCAGGAGACGCATCGACGGCAGCGCCACGAGGGCTGCTCTGCACGCACTTACGACTCTATTTGGTGACGTCACTACGGGCAGCAGCCAATCGGAGCACATCTCCGGCGGCGTATGTGTGAACTGTGTGAGATGTGTGTGTGTGTGTTAGAGATGTGTGTGTGTGTGTGTGTGTGTGTGTGTGAGATGTGTGAGATGTGTGTGTGAGATGTGTGTGTGAGATGTGTGTGTGTGTGTGTGTGTGAGATGTGTGTGTGTGTGTGTGAGATGTGTGTGTGAGATGTGTGTGTCCACTCTGGGGGATTTTATCCAGATGTCAAACTGAAGTTACGGACACAACTCAGCTCAACTGCAGAGCGTCACTTCAAACATTCTCCTGTTCTGTGTGTGTGTGTGTGTGTGTGTGTGTGTGTGTGCGCACTCCCCAGTACCGCTTTCATCTGCACACCTATGGTGAATCACCGTGGGGGGTGTTGGAATGGGGGGGGTGCTGCTGAATGGGCTGCATGTTGAGCAGGTCTGCCTTCACCCTAGTGTGAACAGGCCACGATGTTCAGCAATTCAAACACGGACTCGTCTTAAAACAGTTCAAGTTGAAGATTCAACACTTTCATTTGTCCCCGGGGGGCGACTGTTTCTGTCGCAGAAGCAATTAAAACACCGACAATTTGACAACAACAAACAGCAACAGCAAAACAAAGTCCGACACAAGACGATAATCACATAAAAAAATTGGTGTTGGAATAAAAACACGTACTTAAACATTAGTGTGGGCTGTTCGTCTGTCACACAGGGGAAGCTCAGTGTCGACTTACATCACAAAAAAAAGTCCAGTTATTTTAACATAAATTCGTCCTCCGTTCCTTTTTAAGAAAACGCTCAGTGACCTTATCGTACCAAGTAAACAAGAAAACGCTGAAATTCTGTTAAATGTAACCCAGTGGTTGTGTTTTCTTTCAGGTCAGTAAATGAACAGTTCATCTGGTTTCTGTGATTTCGCAGCAGAATGTGTGACGTATTAAACTGAACTGTGTCAGTGAAGGAGCAGATCTGAAAACAGCTGTCAATCAAACAGGATTCAGGCTTTGGACCCATCCTCCAATCAGCACGTGGAAGCTCAGCGTCCGGCCCGGCCAAGCTCCACCCACAGCTCCATTCACCCCCAGAGACACTGAGCATCCGGGGGCGGGACAACATGGTGTCATTTATCCAATGATTGTCCAGTTCAGAGTCAGTTTCCAACAGTTCCACTCAGTCCCATTGAAGTGCATGGACGCTGAGTGTCTACGACAAATGCACTGAGCAGAGATGGAGGAGAAAACACAGACACGGGAATGGAGGAGAAGTGAACAACATCCAGTCCACTGATCTGAGATCAAACTGATTCTGAACCAACTGGTCTGAGAGATGAACGAGTTCCAACACATTTGGAGTCAATGAAATGAAAACAACTGAACAGATTTGAGCATTTGAGTCATTTTAGGGTCAGCTGAGCTTCCACTGCAGTCTGACACTAAACACCTGTTCAACCAGTGGTTCCAGGTCCACCAGACCAGGTACTGTAGCATATGTGGGGTTCCAGGCAGGTCACACCAAACTGCCTGAGGGCAAGGAATTGTGGGGGTTGGATGCAGGGTGTGATTTGTCATAAAAGCAGAAGGGGAGTTTTTTTTTTTTTTTTTTGGAGCAAGCAGTTATATACGTGGGGGTGTGGTCCACAACTAATGCTGGTGTGAAACAATCGTGAAACTTTACATACTTTCAACGTCCAACTCTATTAAACAGCGGATCTTACACGAAATTTCCACAACTTCTAACCTGTATCCACTGGACACACAAATGCTGGGCCCCATGAATTTGTCACGTTTACCCCCCCTTTACAGCGCCCCAGTGCATGGAGATGTTTGTGAATTCTGAGACTGATAACAGTTCGGTTCAGGTGAACGTTAGTGTCAGTGATGTAGGATACAGGTGGAAGAAAACTGACACAACCTGCTGGTTTTTCAGTCGGTTGAACTCAAGTGGGCTGATCCAGTAAAATAAGAACAGTGGAAAAAAGTCAAATTAAATTATGATAATGTTAACATCTGCAAAAATCTGAATAACACAAACAACTGGAAACATCTTAAGAAAAACAAGTCCAATTTTAACAATATCTAATAATTATTAGATTTTTTGCTTAATTCAAAAAAATTTTTTTTTTTGTGCTTAATTCATGTTTTTTTCTTAATTCAAGATTTTTTTTTTCTTAATTCAAGATTTTTTTATTTTGCTTAATTCAAATTTTTTTTTTTTTTTAAATTTTGCTTAATTCAAGATTTTTTTTTCTTAATTCAAGATTTTTTTTGCTTAATTCAAGAATTTTTTATTTTGCCAAATTCAAGATTTTTTGTTTGCTTAATTCAAGATTTTTATTTTTTTTTTAACATCTACAAAAATCTGAATAACACGAACAACTGGAAAATCCTAAGAAAACAAGTCCAGTTTTAACAATATTCTGCCTCAGATGATCAGTTTATCATTTACACGTGCGTTACAACTTCCATTACAATTACAAATGCTTGAAGCATTTAATAACAGGCAGAATATTGGTAAAATTGCATTCACTTATCTTAAGACATTTTAGGTTTTTCACATTTTTTGTAAAATAACAGTTTTAACTATAAACATTTTCATGTAATTTTACCTTTTTTACACTAAAAAAATGACAAAATTTGCTGTTTTCATTATTTATCGGTTTAATATGATCGTTATTTACTGGTTCTGACCCACTTGATGTCTAATTGGTCTGTATGTGGAATCTGAGTTAAAATGATTTTGACATCCTCCATCGTTAATATCTTCAGTGTCATTTTTGTATTTCATAAATCCATCCCGTGGGCCAGACTGGATCCTTTGGCGGGCTGGATTTGGACCCCAGGACACATGTTTGACACCTGTGAGTTCGAGTTTCAGTTTCCTCAGAAGCGTCTCCTCAAAGATAGCGTCTGTTTTGGATATTCCTGACTCATCCCAGATAAACACTTCTGGGAATAATCAGGCAGCGTGCTGTTGAAGTGTGTTTTCTTTGTGCAGTCGGACTTTATTTCCGACTGCAGGTTTTATTTAACACCTGTTTTGCTGATTCTAAGTCTCTTATCGGTGACTCTTTGTCCTCGTCTTCATGAAGAACCAAAATATCCTTCGTCTGATCATTTTTGTCTCCGATTGTTTTGTACAATGACCATGATCTGCCTCGAGGAAAAAAACGGCAATTTAAAACTGTCTTGGTTGAATTATAAATGACTTTGGGTCGTCTAAACCTGAGAGGAGGAATATGAGAACGGTGCTTCAAAGTTTGTCTTGTTTGCTCTTTTATATTTTATATTGAAACACACTATTGTTTGCACTTTTTTTTTGTTATTATAATATGAATTCTACACACAATTTCCATGTTGAATTTCTACAGAAAAAGCAAATGTAGTGTGACTTTTTTCTTTTTTTTTTTTCTTTTTCCAAAGCTGTATGAGCACACCTCCTTAGCCTCATAGCATCATTGTCAAACTTATATACTATATGGACAAAAGTATGTGGACATGTTGAATTCAGGTGTTTCTTTACTAACAGGGGTCTGGGATACAAAACAATGACGACTAATATGAAAATATAGCTTTATATTGTAATAAACATCATATTGAGTATTTATAGCTCTATGGAGAGTAAACCAGCTCTAACAGTAGAGTTAAATGACCTCTCGTGTCATCTCGTGATAATAAATAAACAAATCATTACATTTGTGATTTAATGGAAAAAATGACATTACGCATTTCTGTTTTTTCGACATTTAGAAAATATCGGTAAAGTTTTGCGCAGATGTCCAATGGAAAAGTCACTACTGTCCCAAGGAATCTACATAGAAAATTTGTAATGAATCCAATCAATGGTTTCATTGGAGAAAAATGTTTGAAAAAAGTTGCTAACGAAGACAAGATTGGCCAGTGAGTTAACCCTTTAGTATCCAGGTGCGCCTTTTACGCAGTTTGCACTTTGTGTTAAAAAACTTCATATTATTTTTCACGATTTAAATAAGGTTAGAATTCAAAAGTGGTTCGTTTTTGCATGATCTTTAAAATTCTGTCCACCAACTCAAATGTGCACATTGTAAACAAACGAAAATGACCAGACTAGCATCTGTCTGCCAAGTGTGCCTAAAACGCACTATTTCTAACATTTGATCTGTATGATTAGGACTGACGTGGATTTACAAAAATAAAATCTAATTAGAGCAGAAAAATAAATCAATATATAATATTTAATAGTTGGATTTATAGGTGTGCATTTTACGCACACTTGGTGACAGATGCTAGTATTTTTGAACATTTGACCTAGCGCCAAAAATAATAATGCAAATTAACCAGTGTTGGAGTGAATCACTGACATATGCCAGGAGGAAAAAATCAAATAATATGTGATCCACTTTTTATGGAGTATATTGAAAAAAAATTTTTTTGTGTGTTTTTTGCATCCAAAAAATGGTTTGTTTCCATTACAAACACGGCATTTAAAGGGTTAAAAAATGTGACAATTATTGACTATTTGGTATTTTTATTTACGGCTCAAGTTGATGAAATAGAAAAAAAGTGTGAAAGAATTAACAACAAACTATGAATTTTTTTTTTTACATTATTTTATTTTTTTTTGACAATATGTGTAAACAATGAGTTTTATATTTTATTAACCCTCCGGTATCCGGGTGCGCCTTTTAGGAACACTTTGCACTTTGTGTTAAAAAACTTCATATTATTTTTCACAATTTAAATAAGGTTAGAATTCAAAAGTTGTTCATTTTTGCATGATCTTTAAAATTCTGTCCACCAACTCAAATGTGCACATTGTAAACAAAAGAAAATGACCAGACTAGCATCTGTCTGCCAAGTGTGCATAAAACGCACTATTTCTAACATTTGATCTGTATGATTAGGACTGACCTGGATTTACAAAAATAAAATCAAATTAGAGCAGAAAAATAAATCAATATATAATATTTAATTGTTGGATTTATAGGTGTGCATTTTATGCACACTTGGTGACAGATACTAGTATTTTTGAACATTTGACCTAGCGCCAAAAATAATAATGCAAATTAACCAGTGTTGGAGTTAATCACTGACATATGCCAGGAGGAAAAAATTAAATATGTGATCCACTTTTTGTGTAGAATATTGAAAAAATTATTTTTTTTGTGTTTTTTGCATCAAAAAATGGTTTGTTTCCATTACAAACACGGCATTTAAAGGGTTTAAAAATGTGACAGTTATTGAGTATTCGGTATTTTTATTTACGGCTCAATTTGATGAAATAGAAAAAAGTGTAAAAGAATTAAAACCAAACTATGAATTTTTTTTGACATTATTCCACAAGTGTGTTAAAAACGCACACTTGGTGCTCAGTAAGGGCTTTGGTGGACGGGATACCAGAGGGTTAACCTATTTAACCCTGACCATATTTTCAGGGGAAAAACGCCTAAACAGACATACCCAAAGTAAATGAAGAATTCCTTCTCAATAATAAGGTTCATATGGATGTTCTTGGTGTCTGTGGACATTTACAGACCTCACAGAATCTATTCCCATTGTCTAAAATATTGTATCCTATTACTATGCCTGAGTAAACTGGAACAAACTAAAAGAGAAATTAGAATTTTTTATCCTCGCCTGTTTTTTTTTTTTTGGCTGGATTGACGATGATATGCATAAATTAATTGTTCGTGTTGGAGATTTTTAATAGCGTATATTTCACCCCACAAAGATTAAAAATCATGTTTGAACATTAAAGTTTGCACTAAAATACACATTTGATGTACTTTTATTAACATTAGGGTCTAAACTTTGAGCAAAAGTTGAATAAAACATCCATTGTCCTGATTTATTATATTTTTATAGCAGATGAATATTAATATAATTTTTTCAGCCCGCAGGCGAGCCGATGGGGCTACAGAGGTTATTAAAAACAACAATCAAAACATAATAAATAGTGGGAAGAAGCCCATATTCAGTCTATTACCACACACCTACACATCTGGTCGTCCTGTTTGCTCCAGACTTTTCCTCCTGGACATAAAGCAACAAGTGGAATACATGTGTGGATGAAGAGCAGGAATCAGAAATGCAGCCGAACAACATGTGACGCAACATTCCGCCAAAGCCCTGCAACTGGGCCTGCACACGGAGCCCAGAAAAGGTCCAGCTAAGCCCTGCACGCCTACCGCCTGATCATCTGTTAGATCATACCCGTCAGCTGCAGTCAGCCAATGAGCTCAGGTTAGCAACGATCTCCTCACAAACAGCTGATCGAGACGAGGGTAGTTTCTTTGTTATTCAGTGAAATAAATCATTTAAAAAAATCGGGTTTATTACTTTTGAATCAGTGCCTTAAAGCTACAGGAGCCCAAAATACAAAGGCTCCACCTGCAGTTCCTCAGGACCAGTTGAAAGAATAGATGGAATAAATATAGATGAAGCGGACACTGAGGGACGTGAAGATACTTTTATGAACTTCCAGGAAAAGTTCTATATGAGAACAGATATTGATGATTGCATCGGTCAGTCCTGTGTCCAGAAGTTTTGGTCAGGAGGCAGGATCGCCAATATATTGATCGTAAAAGGGGAGAAAAGTTCAGGATTGCATGTAGCAATCAATAATGTAATAACTGTCAATAATGTAATAACAGCCTGTAATGTAATAAAAGCAACAATGTAATAACAACCAATAATCTAATAACAGCCAATAATGTAATAAAAGCAACAATGTAATAACCAATAATGTAAACAGGAAATAAGTAAATAGGAAAAAAAAAAGATTGAAAAAATTCATTAAAATTTTTAACTTTGACCTTTTTTTCCCAAAATGTAATGAGATCTATTCTGGGTCACTGGGAATCTATAAACCCAGTTTGATATGAATTCAACCAATAGTTTTGCTGCTACAAACAAACCAAACCAAACCTAAAACAAAACCCCTTGCCTCTACTTTGGGGGGGCAGAGTAAAAAAACTGCGGAAAACGGGAAATGGTGTTAAGAAAAACTAAACTCCAGGCTGTGGATTCGACATCCATCCATCCATCCATCTTCTTCCGCTTTATCCGGGGCCGGGTCGCGGGGGTAACAGTCTAAGCAGGGACGCCCAGACTTCCCTCTCCCCAGACTCCTCCTCCAGCTCTTCCGGGGGGACCCCGAGGTGTTCCCAGGCCAGCCCACAGACATAGTCTCTCCAACGTATCCTGGGTCTTCCCCGAGGTCTCCTCCCGGTGGGCATGCCCGGAACACCTCCCCAGGGAGGAGTCCAGGAGGCGTCCGAAACAGACGGCCGAGCCACCTCAGCTGGTTCCTCTGGATGTGGAGGAGCAGCGGCTCTACTCCGAGCTCCTCCCTGATGACTGAGCTCCTCACCCTATCCCTAAGGGTGCGCCCAGCCACCCTGCGGAGGAAACTCATTTCGACCGCTTGTATCCGGGATCTTGTCCTTTCGGTCCTGACCCAAAGCTCATGACCATAGGTGAGGGTAGGAACGTAGACCGACCGGTAAATCGAGAGCTTCTCCTCTCGGCTCAGCTCCTTCTGAACCACAACCGACCGATACAGCGACTGCATCACTGCAGACGCTGCACCGATCCGTCTGTCAATCTCACGCTCCATCCTTCCCTCACTTCCCACACTGGGTCTGTAGTCGTCACAGTGGCAGATCCCTCGCTGGTCTGGTCTGGGTTTGTAGTCGTCACTGGTCTGGGTTTGTGGTCGTCACTGGTCTGGGTTTGTAGTCATCACTGGTCTGGGTCTGTAGTCGTCACTGGTCTGGGTTTGTGGTTGTCACTGGTCTGGGTTTGTAGCAGATCCCTCGCTGGTCTGGGTCTGTAGTCGTCACTGGTCTGGGTTTGGTTTGTAGTCGTCACTGGTCTGGGTCTGTAGTCATCACTGGTCTGGGTTTGTAGTCGTCACTGGTCTGGGTCTGTAGTCGTCACTGGTCTGGGTTTGTGGTTGTCACTGGTCTGGGTTTGTAGCAGATCCCTCGCTGGCCTGGGTCTGTAGTCGTCACTGGTCTGGGTTTGGTTTGTAGTCGTCACTGGTCTGGGTCTGTAGTCGTCACTGGTCTGGGTTTGTAGTCGTCACTGGTCTGGGTCTGTAGTCGTCACTGGTCTGGGTTTGTGGTTGTCACTGGTCTGGGTTTGTAGCAGATCCCTCGCTGGTCTGGGTCTGTAGTCGTCACTGGTCTGGGTTTGTGGTTGTCACTGGTCTGGGTTTGTAGCAGATCCCTTGCTGGTCTGGGTCTGTAGTCGTCACTGGTCTGGGTTTGTGGTTGTCACTGGTCTGGGTTTGTAGCAGATCCCTCGCTGGTCTGGGTCTGTAGTCGTCACTGGTCTGGGTCTGTAGTCGTCACTGGTCTGGGTCTGTAGTCGTCACTGGTCTGGGTTTGTAGTCGTCACAGTGGCAGATCCCTTGCTGGTCTGGTCTGGGTTTGTAGTCGTCACTGGTCTGGGTTTGTAGTCGTCACTGGTCTGGGTCTGTAGTCGTCACTGGTCTGGGTTTGTGGTTGTCACTGGTCTGGGTCTGTAGTCGTCACTGGTCTGGGTTTGTGGTTGTCACTGGTCTGGGTTTGTAGCAGATCCCTCGCTGGTCTGGGTCTGTAGTCGTCACTGGTCTGGGTCTGTAGTCGTCACTGGTCTGGGTCTGTAGTCGTCACTGGTCTGGGTTTGTAGTCGTCACAGTGGCAGATCCCTTGCTGGTCTGGTCTGGGTTTGTAGTCGTCACTGGTCTGGGTTTGTAGTCGTCACTGGTCTGGGTCTGTAGTCGTCACTGGTCTGGGTTTGTAGTCGTCACAGTGGCAGATCCCTTGCTGGTCTGGTCTGGGTTTGTAGTCGTCACTGGTCTGGGTTTGTAGTCGTCACTGGTCTGGGTCTGTAGTCGTCACTGGTCTGGGTTTGTAGCAGATCCCTCGCTGGTCTGGGTCTGTAGTCATCACTGGTCTGGGTTTGTAGCAGATCCCTCGCTGGTCTGGGTCTGTAGTCGTCACTGGTCTGGGTCTGTAGTCATCTCGCTGGTCTGGGTCTGTAGCAGATCCCTGGCTGGTCTGGTCTGGGTCTGTAGTCATCTCGCTGGTCTGGGTCTGTAGCAGATCCCTGGCTGGTCTGGGTCTGTAGCAGATCCTCTCTGCTCTCTCCATCTTGTCCTCCAGGCTCCTCTGTTCCTCTCCTTCTCGGACTCTCCTTATGGGTGACAGTTGGGCGTCTCTGTTTGGTGCCAATTACAGATTGTTCGGAGTTGGCGTGGCGCTGAGACTCAAGGCTGTGGAGTCTCCAGCCCCCACAGCTCCCAATTTACCCATCAAACACTGCCATCCACGATCCGAGCACTGAGGAAAGTTCCTCTGCTTCTAATAACTCCCTCACTGGTTGTTACGGCTGGAGGGAGGAAAGTGGAAGCACAACCTTTTATTTGGTGAGGGAGGTGGGAATGGAAATGAGGACGGACTATTCAAATCCAGGCAGCTGGAACGAGGACAAAACTCTGAAAATTATCTGGAGAAAATCTGATAAAGTTGGAAAAATAAAGGAGTTTGATGCAGTTACCAGTGTCGATATTTCCAGTAGTACCAGTATGATAGGGCAAATGGTAGAAAATACTACAGATAACACCAAAAAATGTACCAAAATACTCAGATAATTCAGTTGTGAACAGTTTTATCACCAGAACAGGAAGGAATGTATGACCTCATGTAGTTTAATTCGATGTATAGTTAACATTATTAATATGTTAATGTTGTAAATATGAATATAATATTTACATTTAAATCTAAATTTATACAAATACTTATTTTGTCTCTTTATATTTCATTTTTCAAAAGTGTATCTTTTCTGTTTCCTGTCTTTTCTGTATTTTATTCTTGTATTTGAGGCCGCCAACTGAGAAAATCTTATCTTGTCGTGTCTTTTCTCGTCTTGTCTTGTCGTATCTTATCTTATCTCAACTTATCTTATCTAGTCATATCCTATCTTATTCTGTCGTGTCATGTCTTATCTTATCTCATCTTATTTTATCTTGTATCTTTTCTTATCTCATCTTATCTTGTCGTAT
The DNA here is from genome assembly GCF_902148855.1 of Sphaeramia orbicularis. NCBI lineage: Eukaryota > Metazoa > Chordata > Actinopteri > Kurtiformes > Apogonidae > Sphaeramia > Sphaeramia orbicularis. The sequence continues at coordinate 3,409,981 of NC_043957.1, forward strand.
CTTATCTTATCTCATCTTATCTAGTCATATCTTATCCCTTCCCTTATCTTATCTTATTTTGTCTTGTCGTATCTTATCTCATCTCAACTTGTTGTATCTTATCTTAACTTATCTTGTCATATCTTTTCTTATCTAGTCAAATTTTATCCCCTCCCTTATCTCATCTTATTTTGTCATGTCATATCTTATCTTATCTCATCTCAAATTGTCAAATCTTATCTTGTCATATCTTTTCTTATCTTATCTTGTCGTATCTTATCTCAACTTATCTTATCTAGTCATATCTTATCTTGTCTTGTTGTATCTTATCTCATCTCAACTTGTCATATCTTATCTTAACTTATCTTGTCATATCTTTTCTTATCTCGTCATATTTTATCCCTTCCCTTATCTCATCTTATTTTGTCGTGTCATATCTTATCTTATCTCATCTCAAATTGTTGTATCTTATCTTGTTGTATCTTTTCTTATCTTATCTTATCGTATCTTATCCTATCTCAACTTATCTTATCTAGTCATATCTTATCCCGTCCCTTATCTTATCTTATTTTGTTGTGTTGTATCTTATCTCATCTCAACTTGTCGTATCTTATCTTATCATATCTTGTTGTATCTTACCGTGACGTGTCATATCTTACCTTGTCTCATCTTATCTTATCTAGTCATATCTTATCTTGTCATATCTTATCTTATCTCAACTTATCGAGTCATATCTTATCTTATTTTGTCTTATCTTATCTTATCTTATCTCAACTTATCTTATCTAGTCATATCTTACTTTGTCGTGTCATATCTTATCTTATCTCATCTCAACTTGTCGTATCTTATCTTGTCGTATCTTTTCTTATCTCATTTTATCTTTTCGTATCTTATCTTATCTCAACTTATCTTATCTAGTCATATCTTATCCCTTCCCTTATCTTTTCTTATTTTGTCATGTTATATCTTATCTCAACTTATCTTATCTAGTCATATCTTATTTTGTCGTGTCATATCTTATCTTACCTTGTTGTATCTTATCTTGTCGTGTCTTTTTTATCTTGTGTCGTATCTTATCTCAACTTCTTATCTAGTCATATCTTATCTTATCTTGTCGTACCTTATCTTATCTTATCTCAACTTATCTTATCTAGTCATATCTTATTTTGTCGTGTCGTATCTTATCTCATCTCATCTCAACTCGTCGTATCTTATCTCATCATATCTTGTCGTATCTTCCCGTGTCGTGTCATCTATCTCATCTTATTTTATCTTATCGTATCTTATCTTATCTTGTCGTGTTGTTTCTTATCGTATCTCATCTCATCTCATCCAAACCAAACTTGGTATGAATTCATCCAATAGTTTTGCTGCTAGAGTGTTACCAAACAAACCAAACCAAAAACAGTACCCCTTGCCTCCCCTTCGGGGGGGGGGGGGGGGGGGGGGTAATAAAATAAATAAACAAGTAAGATAGCATTATAGTGGATACATAATATACAATATACACTGTGGACAAAACCAGTGGGTTTGAGTTTAACGGTACCGGTTGTGGTTCTGTGCAAATACTGCATCTAGTGATAATCTGTATGTGCAGCCGAAATTAAAAGGATTTTTACACCATTATTATTATTATTATTATTATTATTATTATTATTATTACCATTGATTGTTACTATCTTCAGTGTAATTTTTGCATTTCACAAATTCATCCCATGGGCCTGATTGGACCCTTTGGCGGACCAGATTTAGCCCCCGGGCCACATGTTTGACACCTGTGTTCTAAACCATCAGCTTCAATAGCCCATGGATGATTTTATTTTTATTACAGAGAGCGGAAAAAAAACAACAACTTATCCCTTCTTCTACTCACCTACATAAAGAAACTGGTAATATATTAACAGGTAATATTCACGTCTGTCATTCATTACATTTTCATATCCACCTGATATCTGTGTTATTGGATTTCTCATCCACAACATTTATTTTATGTTCTGAATTTTGCTGCTTTATGAGTTTATTGATCCTTCAATTTTATTTCCTGTGTTCGTATTTCTCCCTCTTCTCGTCCGTCCTTATCGTGTATTTATTTTAGTATCGTGTAAATCAGAGAATGCACATGTAATATGTAATATGCACGTGCGATAAGCTCCTGTGGAAATCAGTTAAAACATGGTTGAACGCCGGTCCGGTTTTGTGGAATGTGTGGAAATAAAAGCTGCGGCGTCAGATCTGCGCTGGTTCTGTGCGAGCTCATGGCGGTGATTCGCAGTGGGTGTGGTTTCATTTCTGGCCGGGGTTTGGGTGCATGTGCGCTACGATAAGAGAGCCGGCAGCTTTGAATGACACCACATTCAGGCAGTGTTACGTCAAAACATTTTTATCTCCCAGCCCTAGGATTTAGATTCAAATAATGCCTACCATGCACTGGAAGACTCTGAAAAGACTGTTGAGCTCATTAGTCACACAGATTTAGACCGATTCGGATAAAAGTCTCAGTCTTGCAGGGTTAGTAATTACACCAAACAACTAGATTTCTTTGAGTCTCTTTGTTTTGTCTTTTTCTTTTGGGTTTTTGAATGTTTGAGCTTCATCTACAGCATAGCTAAGAATCTGGATAACACTGGATATTTATAGAATAAAAGCGTTTGTTTTGTATTTATTTGAAGTTTGAGCCAAAATTGAATATACTGAAGTTGTAATGAGGAATATAAATGTAGGTGGAGCTAACACTATTATCTGATTTAAATATGGAGGAATAAACCATAATGGAGGTTAGAACTGTGATGTCAACTAGTAAGCCAGTACTTTGTGATTTGGTTGTTACCATGTTGGCTTTTTGGAGCAGGAAGTGACCATATTTGGACAAAAGGGGCAGGGCTGCAAGATTTAAGATGTCACAGTCGCCCCCAATGATCCAGACGACAAAGAAAAGCTCGTCTGCACCTTTAAAATCGTCTGCTGTTTGTCTGGCTTCAAGCAACGAACTCGGGCTGATTTTATTCCGCCAACTTTTCCAACTTTGACACCGTCTTGACTCCTGTGTGTGATTTTTCCAACCAACAGCCTCTGGGCGCTCTGGCTTCACATTTTAGGATTCCTGAATTTCTAACACGCCCTCAGAGCACATTCTTATGAATTAACTGCGCTCACAGCTTTCACTCTGGTGGTGGGAGGAGGCGGCTGTGTTCCCTAATCTCCCATTTGGCTGACAGACCTGGACCCTGGACAGCAGACCAATCACACAATTAGACCGGCCCCTGAGCTCTCTGCTGGACGACAAGTGGGAGGAGCCTGGGACGGACGGACATATGAGCATCGACCGTCAGGCTTCCCTTTATCTACCAGAGCTGCTTCAGAATTCTAAAATACCATAACATATGTTTGTATAAAGGACTTAGAATGTGAAATACTGGATTCAAGACGTAGAACCCCACCCCCCACCCCTAGTATCACACCGTGTGTATGTGCAAATACATTGTAAATATGAATATAATGTTTACATTTAAATCTAAATTCTAAATATATATAAATATTCTTTTCCTCTTTGTATTTTATGTTTCACAAGTATATATTTTCTGATTTTCCTGCACTTTATTTTTGTATTTGCTGCTGTCAACTGAGAAATGTCCCCATAGTGGGATCAATATCTTATCTGATCTTATCATAACTTATTTTATCTGATCTTATATTACCTTATTTTACCTTACCTTATCTTGTTGTATTTTGCCATATCTTATCTTACCGTATTTTATCTTACCTTATCTTGTCATATCTTATTTTATGTAATCTTATCTTACCTTAAATTTCCCCATACATTGGAAAAAATCTAAATCTTATAAAGTGTATTTTTCTCATTTCTAGTCCAAATATCTCATCACACTAAAAATCAGACAGAATCACCTAAAGAGGAACTTTTCAGTGAGATATAAGAACGGATTTTAATACAGTAGATCTGGAAAATCTGATTTCAAGAAATCTTACCAACATAATTTTCAGCTGTTCCATTGGCAGATTGATTGATTGATTTGTTTTGCTTGAATAAAAAAAAATAAAAAATAAAAAAATCTGCCAATGGAACAAGTGAAAATTATCTTCTTTAAATCAGATTTTCCAGATCTATTTTCTACAAGTCAGTTCTTATATCTGACTGAAAAGTTCCTCTTTAGGTGATTCTGTCTGATTTTAAGTGTGATGAAATATTTGGACTAGAAATGAGAAAAATACACTTGGTAAGATTTGGATTTTTGCAGTGTAGAGCCTATCTTATCTTATCTTATCTTATCTTATCTTATCTTATCTTATCTTATCTTATCTTATCTTATCTTATCATGGTGGTTTAGTGTAAAAGTAGAGCTGTGTATGCATGACTGATGGACTGGTTATTATATTAATTTATTTGCTGAAGATGCACTGACATTCACAAATGTATGGTGGGAATAAATAAATAAATAAATAAATAAATAAATAAATAAATAAATATGTAGCATGCTCCGTATTTTGCTGTGACCAGCTTTAAGAACTTTGGAAACTTTGTATTTGGACTGCAGCAGCTGATCCCAGTTCCCTCGGTGCCATTTACACCACAGCCCTGACATGTCGGAGCAGGTTCCTGTCACTACGTTGTGGACGACACGGTGAGTCCACAGCCCCTGAAGCACAAGCATAGACCTGGAACCTAAGATATAACAGACAGACCCAGTGTGATCCAACTAAAGAACACAGACAGGGTAAAAGTGAGAGGATGAAGATAGAACACTAAAGAGCACTGGTTGTGTTCTGTCAGCTGGGTCTGCACCAAGGACACTGTCCTAAGGTAAGGTAAGGTAAGGTAAGGTAAGGTAAGGTAAGGTAAGGTACGACAAGGTAAGGTAAGGTAAGGTAAGGTAAGGTAAGGTAAGATACGACAAGGTAAGGTAAGGTAAGGTAAGGTAAGGTAAGATACGACAAGGTAAGGTAAGGTAAGGTAAGATACGACAAGATACGATAAGATAAGATAAGATAAGATAAGACAAGATAGGAAAAGATGAGATAAGATACGACAAGATAAGATAAGATTAGAAAAGATAAAACAAGATAAGATAAGATATGACAAGATAAGGTAAGGTAAGGCAAGATAAGATAGGAAAAGATGAGATAAGACAAGGTACATTAAGATATGACAAGATAAGTTAAAATAAGATAAGATAAGATAAGATACGATACGATAGGTTAAAATAAGACCAAATAAGACAAGGAAAGATAAAATAAGACAAGATATTATTGATCCCACTATGGGGAAATTTCTCAGTTGATAACAGCAAATACAAAAATAAAGTTCAGGAAAAACAGAAAATATACACTGTATCAGATATTTCCAACTCACTTATTTGACTGAATAACGGAAAATGTTTTTTCACCTTTAGAAAAGTAAATGCTTTTGCTGGTGCTGACGGTGGATGGAATGCTTCTACTCCTGTCAGCTGTTTGTGCGGTCAAATGTTTGTCTTACAAAACTTTTTTTCCCCCTCCCACTGAAAAAACTTGTACAAAACAAAGGCAGACTTCTCTATTTAAGGAACAAATAAATAAATAAATAAGTATCGTATCAAAGTCTATTTCCACACAAGCGCAGTGTCTATGCCACCTAGTGCTGGGTCAGACACAAAATAACACCCGACTTTAAACCAAACTAAAAGCAAAGAGGAAATAAACAAAAAAAAAAAAAAAAAAAAAAAAAAAAGAGAGAGATAGAGAGAGAGAGGAAGAAAGCAAAATGCAAAAAGGAGAGAAGAATTGAGCTCCAGTCGCCAAGGACATGGGAGGGTGTGTCAGAGCAAAAGCCAGCATGACGTCTCCCTCTGTGAAGAAACTGGTTCAAGACTTTAATAAATGGTGTTGCACACAAACATGCACTGGTATGCACGCAGAAAAACCACAGAAGCGCTTGGAAGATGAGGATGAAAACAGCGGGGACTCTTCCTCGCTGAGACGGCAGGATGGAACTTTCATCTGGGTCAAATAACCTTTGGTCTGGTGGCCAAATGTGACCACGCTTCACGCTAAGACTAATAACCAGACTAATAACCACACTGTCGGCCCACGCTGAAGGGGAACGCAATCAGACGCCAGCGATAAAGATCCGACACGTGGACTCCAAACGCTAAAACCCACCTTCGTCGTGTTATTTTCTCACAGCTACTTGTGTGACTCATATACAACTCGCTGGTGCACATGGTGCTACGGCTCCCCTCGAGGGCCACACTACGGGGGGTTTGTCCCAATTAGCACAGAGTCAAGGTGTTGAGGGAGACATACTGAGATAGCAGGTTATGGTAACGGGGAAAGTCTGGAGCCGGTATGCTGGCTAACTGCTAACTAGCCTACTTCACAGGCACAGTATGCCTTTTTATCAGAAAACACTTTCATCCACTGGCACTTTACAGCACGGCGCTGCAGCATTAATACGACTTCTGAGACGTCTTTATTCCAAGGATTTCACATAAACAGGCATTTAGCCAAAACGCCCAAACACACCAACAGTCCTGCTAACAGGTTTGTTGTTTTCCAGGCTCCGACTAATGTGGGAACAGGAAATCAAGTTTAGTGCCGCTGCGGTTTTCATTGTTTTTGAAATATTATTTTAATTTAGACAGTTGAATTCTTCAGTTTAATCACATATTAGTCACTGTAATGGTAAAATTACTTATATCCATATATAATGAACGACAAAAGAAACGCAAGTTTTGGTTGTTAATTTAGGCCAGAGTTCAGCTGTCCTGTTGAGTTGTCAACTGAGATCCACATTACAATAAGTGAGTTGTAACCATTGGAGCGTGTGTTTGCAGGCAAACACGACCACGAGTGGTGTTGAGCACGTGTACAAAGTATCGGAGGTGTTTTGAGTGATATGGTAGTGGGAGCAACAAATGGGAGTGGCAATTCCCTTTGTTTATCCGGGGGCTATAAAAAGAAATGGTACGATTCCAAAGTTCCTGCATTACCACGATGCCTCGCCTTAACGATAATCTGAGACAACGCGCCATTGGTATGCTTGATGCCGGTTTAACGGCTCGCAACGTTGCCAGACGTCTGCAAGTGCACGAGTCCACCATCAGTAGGCTGAGGACACGATTCCGTGACACGGGGACCACTCGGGACAGACCAAGATCCAGAAGACCACGTATGACCACCTGTAATCAGGATCGTCATATTGGCTTGGCCCATCTCCGTGACCGTCAACTCAGTGCTACAAGGACAGCAAGAGAGACCCACTGGAAATGTCACAGCTGGATATAAATATGTCATATGAAACCAGTATTCATAATAAAACTCCCATATAAACCAATACTGAAACATACGTGCGTTTCTTTTGTTGTTCAGTATATATTCATATATATTTTCATATATTTCATATCTCATATAGGCTTCTAACTCTATTTCAGATAAATTCATGCCACTGTGTATTCCAGAGCAGTTCGGACCTCTTTTGTGTTGTGTCCACAGTAGAAGGCCAAACCCACATTTCTCACAGGGGTCTTATCTCTGAGTTCCTGACACGAACCAAAACACTTTCCACACATCATCATTTTCTCATGGGAGACAGAAGACTACACTGTGATTTGTGTTTTTGGGGTCAGACCGTCTCAGTCTTTTGTCTGAGTGATATCTCTTTCTATGGAGCTCCAAATAAAGTGATTTCTTTGACACTGAACGCTCGAACTTATCCTTCTTTATTGAAGACGAATTAGTAGAGTATTATTTTTCCATAACATCACTATTAGTCAGGATTCCTTTGTTTCACTGGTCAGTGGTGAAGTTCTTAGGATAGTATTGGGTCACATCTTGGTCAACGTACAAAAGAGTTTAGGTTTCACATCTGCTTGACTTTAGAGTCAGATGACACCTGTCCATTTTTTGTGACCTAACCCACCTAGCACAGGGGGTCAGCCCATAGTTTGAAGATCAGTTTACAAGGATGATAAAAAGGGATGGGAGTCGATAAGAATTTAACAATTCCGATTCCATTATCGATTTTGCTTATCCATCCAATTCTCGTATCGATTCTCATTGGGTGAGGGAATAAAAGAGTACAAACAGGTGTGTTTGCATTAACTGTCTTTTAAATTTCCATCTGCACAGAAAATAGAACATATACAGTATGGACAAATAATAAGAACAGATGATGCTGGGCCTGGTTTGTAGGGGGGGGGGGGATGCAGTGAAAGTGACACTACAGACTCTTTACTAATTCCTCTATTGCTGCATTTCCACCACATGGAACCAGTTCGACTCTGCTTGTCTCCCGTTGTTGTGCACCTCATTTCCTTTCCCCCACCTTCGGAAACTTGTATTTGAGGGGGTACGACGTTTGTTGCCCACACCGGAACCAGAACCGGGCCCAGATGACGGCCTGGTGTTCACTCTGCCGCTACATTCACAAGCGTCGCTGAGTAACAAATTATATGCATGACATTCCTGTAAATGATTCACATGTGGACAAATGTTTGAGGATATTGGAGGGATTCCACCTTTAGAAGAAATGGAAGCTTTGACAGTGTTCAGCTGGACCTGGTGTGGTCTGTTTGGACCTGGTCTGTTTGGACCTGGTGTGGTCTGTTTGGACCTTGTCTGTTTGGACCTGGTGTGGTCTGTTTGGACCGTTTCTGCCTCAACGCCATGTTGTCTACGTTCTGACCAAAACAATGCAGCATTTGTGTGACGTCATCGTGCATGCGCGACAAAGACAGAATCGATAAGCAGAATCGTTAAGCAGGCAGGCAAACGATTCCAAGGAATTGAACTACTGGGATCCGGTTCTCAAAAAGAATCGGTTCTCGATTCCCATCCCTAATGATAAAAGTGATGTGCACTGGAATGTGTGGATCCATTTCCTGCTCGGTGTGGGTCCTCAGTGCTGAGTCATACTTTGTACTTTGTTTGTGGTCAGATAAGCCCAGTGAAATTTATAAAAATGGAATCTAAAAGAATCCGGACTTATTCTGGGAGCTTCCAACAAAAGAACATGTTCACAATATGTGTATACTGTATATATATATGTACAGAAAGGTTATGTCCAATCCAATTATTCTTTAGCAGTCTGTTCAATAAACATAATACCCACATGTTGACAGTCTGTAGTGAGGCAGTGGGTTTGATTCTGACACTGGTGTGGACACTAAAGTGCTCTGAGGCAGCACTCCAGAAAGTTGATATTTTTTTGCATTTGTGATCATAATTTCATGTCATGTAGAGCTGATCAAACAAACAAACAATCATAGTCAGAAAAAAAATTAAGTAACTGACATGTTTATAATGCACATCTGAATATCTAAAGAGAATAAAAGAATTTAATGCATTCTGCAAAGTTATTCACATGATGAACATTTGCATTATTATTGAACCTGACCTGTGAATTTACAGCCTCTCCTCCTCCTCCTCCTCCTCCTCCTCTCTACTGTTTGTCTTCTGACATAAATTTGTTGATTAATGACATATGATCAGATTCTGGATACAGTGAACATGCAGTTTGATGGTACAGTTACTGCCTGAGCAAAAAAGGCTTTTACTTTCAATTAGTACATGTAATTTATTCCCAAAAATCTGGATAAAAGTCACATCTAGAATCACATTTACAATCTGAGGTTTTATTGTATTTTCCCCACAAATTTTCTTTATGTGTGTTTTTTAAACAGTTGCTCTTCCATAGAAATGCATTAAAATAAGTAAAGTAACTTTTAAAAAGAGTTTGTTTGTCCGTAAATAGAGTCTTTTCTTCAGTATCTGTGGTGAGCCTCTACAGTTCTAGACCCTTGAACTAACTCACACTGGGACTCCTATAGAAGTGTCTGACGTCCAGTTTTCTTTTCTTTGACATCCTTTACATCCTAATTACCGAGCACACACACACACACACACACATACACACACATGTTCAAATGTACATGTAAATGACTCCACTCATATTCAAATCCGTCTAACTGATGTGACCCAGACAGAACAAACACAAACATACTGACAACTGACGTTAGCGCTCCAACTAGCAGGTTCTGTTTACAAGTAGATGGAGTGACAGCGGGGACGGCCAATCACATGTACGTTAGCAAAACCAAAGAGCCAATCGGAGAGCAACATCTACGTCAGAGGCGGGACTTCTAGCAGAGACCGACTGTTAACCCTTTGTGTGCCATGATCATTGACTAAACACTACGGACAGCGGTTGGACTGATAGTGACAACAGAGTAATGGCTGGATATTGGTAGGGGCGTGTCCCTGGCGTCCCTACACAAGTCTCCGCCCCTGGTCTGTAGTGGTTTTGAGTGTGATTCATGACCTTCAGAAGTCTATCAAAGGAACTGATCCTGATGAAAATAAGATGAGTTTTCTGTTTGGGAAAGACTTCTCCTCCTGAAATGCTTTGTTTCTTTGAACTCCACTTCCTTCCAGGTCATGTCTTCCTCAGCCCTTGAATTTCCTCTGAACCGTTTGTGTATGAGCTCATACCTGCAGGAGCACACCGCAAAGTCTGTTCAAGAGTGTTTTTCATGAGAGCGAGGGGCGACACACTGCTTAGTCTGTTTATAGCCTCATAATGTGCCGTACAGGTGGTGGTCAAAGAACCATTATGAGTACAGTCTCAGGCTGTAATGATGGTTTTCAGTCTTGGACTCGCAGTGTGAGTGTATAAATGTGTGGGATTGTTCAGGGGTGGTTGGTATTGTGGAGCCTGAAGAGGTTCCATTACCTGAGTCTGAAAAGCAGATGGAAAGGGGACTATTAACAGCAAGAGCCGGTTCCCCAGGGAAAAGTTTAGCAGGTGCACCATACTGCTACACAAACACAATGTATGGTGTGCACCAGGAGCCGCTGGAGTGGAGGGGTCGGAGAGGGAATGTGTGCAACAAAACCCCCCCACAGTCAGCCGAGGGAAAATGAAAGTAGAAATGTGGAGGGGACAGGTTGGAGTGTCCTTTAAAATATGTTTCTAACAGCGTGGAGAAAGCATTAAGGACATGTGTTCACCTCTGGTTTTCATATGACACCAGTTGTGTAAGCTGAATATTCCATTTGGACATATTCATCTAGGCTGATCTACAAACTGAGTTTATTTTTTTTTCTTCATCGTAGGCCAGATGTTATTTATATTTCAGTATAATGTGATTCAACTAGTCTGAAAGGAAACGTTAACCCTTTCATGCATAGTGGTCACTACAGTGGACAGCTATTATATATTCATGGGTTTTGTTGTTTTCGTTCCATATCAGCCAAGCAGAGGTGATTTCTGTCAGACTGCAGTGGAAGCCCGACTTCCCCTAAAATTATGAAAATGAAATGGTTAAATCCGTTCGGTTGTGTTGACATTTCATTGACTCCAAATGTGTTGGAACACGTTCATCTCTCAGACCAGTTGGTTCAGAATCAGTTTGATCCCAGATCAGTGGACTGGATGTTGTTCACTTCTCCTCCATCTCTGCTCAGTGCATTTGTCCGTAGACGCTCAGTGTCCATGCACTTCAATGGGACTGAGTGGAACTGCGGGAAACTGACTCTAAACTGGACCAGCATTGGATAAATGACACCATGTTGTCCCGCCCCCGGATGCCGGGCGTCTCTGGGGGTGGATGGAGCTGTGGGCGGAGCTTGGCCGGGCTGAACACCAGAATCCCACGTGCTGATTGGAGGATCAGTCGAAAGGCTGAATCCCGTTTGATTGACAGCTGTTTTCAGATCTGCTCCTTCACTGACACAGTTCAGTTTAATACCGTCACACATTCTGCTGGGAAATGGAGAGAGAAACCACTACCAAATTACTGGTTCATTTCTTGCACTGTAAATAAAACACACTCATTGGACTTCTTTGTTTCAATTTAACATAATTTCAGCGTTTTCTTGTTTCAGTTTCATAATTTAATCATTTCTTGTTCAGTTTAATATCGTTGTGTAGATAGTTAAATCAGTCAAACTGTCGGCTCGGTCACAGTGAAAGGAGCATCTGTAGTTTAAAAGGCTGAAGTCTGACACCCACAATGCACTGGGCCAAGGCCGTCTGAGCAGACCAGCTTTGCTGGACATTCAGAGGACACTGGTCCAGTCCTGGAAAAGACGCCTACTGGTACGATAAGGACACTGAGCATTTTCTTAAAAAGGAACGGAGGGACGAATGTATGTTTAAATAACTTGACAATTTTTTTTGACGTAAGCCGACAATGAGCTTCCCCTGTCTGAAAGACCAGCAGCCGCCACTGCAGCCAACACAGTGGACACTTATGCACCATCCCATTCACTGACATTCAGACCATTACGGTAACTTTACTGTTCTGGATAAACCTGATCTGCACTAACATGTTTGAGTGTAAATCAGGGGTGTCAAACATGCGGCCCGGGGGCCAAATCCGGGCCGTGGGATGAATTTGTGAAATACAATAATTACACTGAAAATGTTAACAATCAAGGATGTTAAAATAATTTTAGGTCAATTCTAAAGTGGCTCAGAAGAGTAAAATACTATCATAATAAACTATAAATAATTAAAACTGCAAATTTGTCTCTTTGTTTTAGTGCAAAAAATGTAAAATTACACAAAAATGTTCACATTTACAGACTAGTCTTTGACAAAAAAAAAAGTGAAAATCTGAAATGTCTTAAGAGAAGTATGTGGCATTTTAATAATATTCTGCCTGTTATTTAATATTTGGTGTATTTGTAGATCCACTGTGATCTGTAAGTTGTGATTCACGTGTATAAATGATAAACTAAGGGGTAATATTGTTAACATTGCACTTATTTTACTGAAGAATTTTCAGGTTCATATTTGTTCATGTTATCTTCAAGTACAATTCGTAGATGTAAACATTTTAATTGCGGAATTTTAAGTGTATTTTTGCCTGTATTGTAGGATATTTAAGCATATTTAAGTGTATTTTTTATTTTACGGAATTTACTTTTTTCACTGAAAAGCTGTTATGTTCATGTTTCTTTGCTTAAAAATGCTTGCATTACCTTCACTGCAATTCTTTCGAAGGATTTGTGTTGGGTGCATGTGCATGCAGTGACCGGCAGTGAGCGAGAGCTGCAAAACAATTCTACTAACGGGTAGAAATAAAGTCACCTTGAACCTTAAATACGGTAGATTAAGAGCGGAACCAGACACGCCAATATGCGCTTCCTGCACGGAACGAAAGCAACGTTACAGAAACTGCCGTATTTCTGAATTGACTTGACCGTAAATATATATTTTCAAACTGCGTAAAATAGTCTGATGCTTCACAACAGTAGGAGACGAAAAGGAATTAGTAACGCATGTTAACTCTTAGTGGTCTGAGCCTATTTTGGCCATTTTTGAGTCCTTTTGATTTAGCCTTTATATACTATATAAAGAAATGTTTACTATACCCATGTTTGGGATCTTTTTTTTCTCAGCACAACTTCATCTGTTTCATCTGTCTATTATTTTTTCACTTTAACCTACTATAAAAACACAAAAAATATAAAATACGATTTTTAAAATGTATGCAATTTATTACATAAATAACACCAAGATGCTTAAGAAACCTTTTCAAAGACTTTGAAAGGGAATATTGGTTCCAAATATTGGGGATATCAAATCAAATTTGTAATAAATTAAAGCTTCACTTTCATTTTAATTATTTCTCTGACGATAATCGTATCACCAAAATCTCGAATCGTTCTATCCCCATGTGTGATATGATGAAAAAAAAATCACATTTTTTTTCGGTGTTATCCACAGTTTACAATTATAACAGACTATTTACTGACTACATGAACTGAAGACAAAACATGGTGCAAATTATATTCCTAATATATGACGAGAAACAAACTGTGCATTGTTAATTTTTGTTAAGCAAGAAATGTCTCAAAATTTGGCATTTTTCACAGTTTTCAGAAAAGCAAAATCTTGCTTTAATGAATTCATTCACCATACTACCCAGACCTATTTTATAGAATAAAGGTGAGTATTGTAGGAACATGTGCACATGGAGAAGATATTAAAATGACTGCATCCCCACGAAAGAAAGTGCTACACTTAAAGATGTGTGTCGGTAAAAACCTCTCATTTTCAGTGAGTAGTTGCATCTTGAAGGTAGCTCTTTCACACACACTGAGAAAGACTGTGAAAATGGTAAAAGGCAGATGATGGTAGGGAGGAAAATGTCAGCTGAAGTAGTCGTTTAATGGCAGGATTATTCCATCAGGGTGCATCCCAGGAACCAGACCAGAGCAGTCGGTCCAGATTCATGGATCCACGAGACTTTGAGCTGATCACTGATGCCAAAATTCACTAAAAATCAACAATAAAGACGCTTTCAAGACCTTGAACGGCATTCTCAGTGAACACTTTGCAACTTTATTTAAAAGATAAGGACTGGATTAGGAAAGATGTCTTTAAAGGAGGGATATTAGGCTTTTTTTTTTAATGGAATTCTGCATTTTCCAACATTTCCCTGTGGTCTCCATAAACTGTAAATGCTCTGCTTAGGTCTGAATTCTTCATTAATTCAACTCCACAGGTCCATCTTCAACCCTATTTCTGAGGAATGACACCAGAAAGGTGGTTTGGAGCGCTGGCCCTTTAAATGCACAGGAGACACTTCAGGCCCCGCCCCCTCCAGGTTATTGGCTGTGCTGCTCTGTCCCGTTCGACCAACAACTGAACATTTTAGATAATCGACCTCAAGTTTGGACATATTTTCAGTTTTTACTACAACCGCCGATGACGACAAACAATTATGTCGTACTCTGAGAAATATTCGTCTGAAGTCTGACCTTATATGTGCAAATGTTGTGATGTAACTAGTTATAAAACGTAACAAATTAAGCAGGAATTCAAACAGGTTGTAGAAATCCACTGGATTTTTGCCCAAATGAATCTAAAGATAGTTTTGCAGCAGCTGGAGGGTTCACATTCAAACTGTAGGAACTATTAGGGTCCAAATACACAAAGAAATGAAACAAAAACTAAGAAAAGTGGGTTTAGGTAAATATGAGCCATTTAAGATTTTCAGCTGCTGACGTCTGGAACAAGATTCAGTCTGAGTCGTCTGTTTATATTTTCAAAACTTTGTAAACAAACAGTATATATTTAACTGGAATATCTGTCTGTCTGTCTGTCTATCAAAAATTCCACAGTCTTTAATTGAATTAAGCAAAAAAAAAAAAAAAGCTTGAATTAAGGAATAAATCTTAAATTAAACCAAAAAAAAAAAAAAAAAAAAACATTTGAATTAAGCCTAAAAAAATCTCAAATTTAGCAAATTGAGTAAAAACAAAAAAAAAAATCTTGAATTAAGCAAAAAAAAAAATCTTGAATTAAGCCAAAAAAAAAAAAAAACTTCAAGTAAGTAAAAAAAAATCTTGAATTAAGCCAAAAAAATTCCAGAATTAACAACTTAATTTTTTCCCCCTTTGCTTTAGTGCAAACAATAACATTAAATTATGAAAATATTCACATTTCCAAACTCTCCTGTAACACTAAAATGTGTCCAACCTGAAATGTCTGTATTAAATTCAGTCCAGTTTGAACTCTTTTCTTCCTGTTCCTCAGTGTTTAGTGTCTTTGGAGATCTGATCCAGAATGCACATGGACTAATGAGAAGTGGAGGAAGAAGACTGTTAAAATTGCACTAAATTTTCTTCTGTTTTTTAATTTAAATTTCAGTTTTTTCAGTTTTTTTTTTTTTTTTTTTTTTTTAGTTTATAAAAGTAAGTATTTTCATAATTTAATGTTGTTGTTTTTTTGACACTAAAACAAAGACAAAAATGTGGAGTTGTCATTATTTATAGCTTATTCTGTTACTATTTCACTGGTTGGGCCCACTGCAGATCAAATTTAGCTGAATATGGAACTGAACTAAAATGAGTTCGACAGCCCTGGATTAAACAGTTCAGATCAGTAGATGCTTTTGGTCAGTCTTTTCACGGTCATATCTGATGACCGTGAAAAGACGAAAAACTGTATTTTACACCAATTATTTCCATGTATTGATAGAATTAATGGATCAACAGGTATGAAACAGTTTAGATCAGTAGATGCTTTTGGTCAGTGGTGAATATTTGGATCAGTTCGACCCCTGGGATGTTTTTGCCAAGTGCAAAAATTCCACAGTCTTGAACTGAATTAAGCAAAAAAAAAAAAAAAAAAAAAAAAAAAAAAAAAAAAATTAGCTTGAATTAAGGAAAAAATCTTGAATTAAGCCAAAGAAAATCTTCAATTAAGCCAAAAAAATCTCAAATTTAGCAAAAAATCTTGAATTCAGCAAAAAAAAAAAAAAAAAACACCATAAAATCATCAATTAAGTAAAAAAAAAAAAAATCTTTAAGCAAACAAAAAAAAAAAAAAAAAAAAAAAAATCTTTAAGTAAAAAAATCTTGAATTAAGCAAAAAAAAAACAAAACAAAACTCAAATTTAGCAAAAACTCTTGAATTAGGCAAAAAGAAAAAAAATCAATTAAGTAAAAAAAATAAATAAATCTTGAATTAAGCCCAAAAAACCCCCCAAAAAACTTCATTTCAGTAAAAAAATCTTCAATTAAGTAAAAAAAAATCTCAAATTTAGCAAAAAAATCTTGAATTAAGCCAAAAAAAAATTCTAGAATTAACCACTTAATTTTTTTTTCATTTTAGTGCAAAAAATAACATTAAATTATGAAAATATTTACATTTCTAAACTCTCCTGTAACACTAAAATGTGACTAACCTGAACAAATGTGTCCAACCTGAAATGTCTGTATTAAATTCAGTCCAGTTTGAACTCTTTTCTTCCTGTTCCTCAGTGTTTAGTGTCTTTGGAGATCTGATCCAGAATGCACATGGACTAATGAGAAGTTGAAGAACAATATTAATTATTAATTAATGTTAAAATTGCACTTTTCTTACATTTTTTTAATTTAAATTTCAGTTTTTTCAGGTTTTTTTTTTATTTTTAATTTTGTTTTATTTTTTTTTGGGATAGTATATAAAAGTAAGTATTTTCATAATTTAATGTTTTTTTTTTTTTTTTTTTTTTTTTTTATTACACTAAAACAAAGACAAAAATGTGGAGTTGTCATTATTTATAGCTTATTCTGTTCTTATTTCACTGGTTGGGCCCACTGCAGATCAAATTTAGCTGAATATGGAACTGAACTAAAATGAGTTCGACAGCCCTGGATTAAACAGTTTAGATCAGTAGATGCTTTTGGTCAGTGGTGAATATTTGGATCAGTTCGACCCCTGGGATGTTTTTGCCAAGTGCAAAAATTCCACAGTCTTGAACTGAATTAAGCAAAAAAAAAAAAAAAAAAAAAAAAAAAAAAAAAAAAAATTAGCTTGAATTAAGGAAAAAATCTTGAATTAAGCCAAAGAAAATCTTCAATTAAGCCAAAAAAATCTCAAATTTAGCAAAAAATCTTGAATTAAGCAAAAAAGAAAAAAAAAAAAAAATCGCAAATTTAGCAAAAAATCTTGAATTCAGCAAAAAGAAAAAAAAAAAAACACCATAAAATCATCAATTAAGTAAAAAAAAAAAAAAATCTTTAAGCAAAAAAAAAAAAAAAAAAATCTTTAAGTAAAAAAATCTTGAATTAAGCAAAAAAAAACAAAACAAAACTCAAATTTAGCAAAAAACTCTTGAATTAGGCAAAAAGAAAAAAAAATCAATTAAGTAAAAAAAAAAAAAAAATCTTGAATTAAGCCCAAAAAACCCCCCAAAAAACTTCATTTCAGTAAAAAAATCTTCAATTAAGTAAAAAAAAATCTCAAATTTAGCAAAAAAATCTTGAATTAAGCCAAAAAAAATTTCTAGAATTAACCACTTAATTTTTTTTTTATTTTAGTGCAAAAAATAACATTAAATTATGAAAATATTTACATTTCTAAACTCTCCTGTAACACTAAAATGTGACTAACCTGAACAAATGTGTCCAACCTGAAATGTCTGTATTAAATTCAGTCCAGTTTGAACTCTTTTCTTCCTGTTCCTCAGTGTTTAGTGTCTTTGGAGATCTGATCCAGAATGCACATGGACTAATGAGAAGTTGAAGAACAATATTAATTATTAATTAATGTTAAAATTGCACTTTTCTTACATTTTTTTAATTTAAATTTCAGTTTTTTCAGGGTTTTTTATTTTATTTTTTAATTTTTTTTTTTTTTTTTTTGGGATAGTATATAAAAGTAAGTATTTTCATAATTTAATGTTTTTTTTTTTTTTTTGTTTTTTTTTTACACTAAAACAAAGACAAAAATGTGGAGTTGTCATTATTTATAGCTTATTCTGTTCTTATTTCACTGGTTGGGCCCACTGCAGATCAAATTTAGCTGAATATGGAACTGAACTAAAATGAGTTCGACAGCCCTGGATTAAACAGTTCAGATCAGTAGATGCTTTTGGTCAGTGGTGAATATTTGGGTCTTTATGGGTTAAATAAAAGTAAAAAAAAAAAAAAAAAAAGAAACTCAATAAATAATTCCTGAAGAACACCAACCAGAACATCTTCAAATGTCCATCTGAACCATGTGGAGAAAAAGCCCCGCGTTGACTGGATGTGAATTTCAATCAGCGCTTCAGTGTTAAAGCCCCTCACTTGTTCTATGTGTGTGTATATGTGTGTGTATATGTGTGTTGAAATGGTGTCATCTGTTATTATAGGTCCAAAAATTATCCTGACAGAAATCTGCACAAACAAGCAAACCAGGAGGGCTACAAGTTGCCTGGTTTTAACAAGCAATCTTCACAATATGCATCTGACAGCTTCAGAAACTGACTGTGTGCATATGTGTGTGAGGCTGGGAGGTTTTTTTTTTCTTCATTATACCATTTGCTGGGATTGTCATTACTTATTGATAGTGGTTCTGTTTAAAATGCAGCATCACAGCAGTAGGTGGCACAATGCTGTCATACACACACACACACACACACACACACACAAACACACATTACATACATTGGTTCTACTCAGTCTGGGTAAAAGGAAAGCAGCGAGAGGCCCAGCTTTCAGCCCAGGCCATTGTTCCTCCTCTCTCTTTTCTCCTCCGTCTCTGTGTAATTTGTTCATGTGTTCGTTCGCTCTTATCGTTTCGTACCCCCGCGTGTTCGTTACGTGATCATTCAATTACACTGGTCAACAACAAATTTATTGCTGAAGTTTTTTGAGCTGATTTAGGATAATGTTGGTGTGCCGAATCCAAAAAAAAAAATCACATTAATTTTGCTCAATCAGGTCAACTTTCTGAACTATGCTACATATTAGCTTTTGAACATTTTTGCTTACATTTATGGGCATTTTCACATCATACACTGTAAGACCGGATAAGTTGAGTTTACTTAAATTTTGAGTAAACTGGTTACCTTAAAAAAATTTAACCCATAAAGACCCAAACAACCACTGGTGACCAAAATCACCTACCAATATAAAATGTTTAATAACTTCTGATCCATTAAACCTATCAATCCATATAAATAATTGGTGTAAAATTCAGTTCTTCATCTTTTCATGGTCATCAGATATGACCCATTTGGGCGTTCAGAGGCTCCGTAGTTACCATGGAAACATCGTCATCTTCTACAACATTGATTTACCACTAAAACCTCATGGAACTGGATCAATGACAGTGGATGGAGATACCTGGTTTATGTTCAGTTAATGATAAATTGTGTTGGAAAAAGCCACATTTTCTTAATTTTTCTCTGTTTCTGATATAACAATTAACTTTAATCTGAGCTTTTATGAACATCTACATGATCAGTGAATTAAATATGGGAAAATACCTGATTTTTATTGAAGAAACTCAAAATACAGAGGATAATATTATAATAAATAACAATAAATCACTTAAGAAATGTTAAATAGAGAGAAAAATTTATTTTGGAACTGCCGAAAAGTAACCCTGTGTCTTTATGGGTTAAGTAATGAGTAATGAAAACTTGAGTGTATTAAACTTAAATGCTTGATTTGAATAGAAATGCTATTTGAAGTAGAACACACTAAATGCCAAGTTAATTTAACTGAAAATTTGTTGCAATGTCAGTTGCTTCGGATAATCACTAACTTAATATTATCAGTGCATTGGACTCATTCTGAGTTGATTTAAACTAAAATCTTTTGCAGTATAAATTACTTTATGAAGTTACTCAACTTATTTATTGCAGCGTGGATGGAAGTTAAACAGGAAGATAGCTCAGTGTAATTTACCAGAACAGGAAGTGCTTTTATTTTGGAGAGGCATAAAGATTTTCATCAAACAAGATCTATCCTAGATGAACAGTAAAGCCATAGTTCTTCCTCTGGCTCTGACTCATGGTGCAGCTGTACAAAAATACAAAAACAAACACAAAAAGGCCAATAAACACTGACATACACACATTAAATCCAAATTAACACTAACAGCACAACCCCGCTGAACCCCTGCACAGAAAAAGAACACATTTTCAACAACATGCCCAATACCCACAATGCAAGGCGGGGATAAAAAGGTGTGGTCATGACTAAAACTGAGTGATTTAAATCCATTCAACTGAAACTTTTTCGTACTTTCGACTATGTTTACAAATTAGTAGAATATACTGAACATTTTATAGTAATGGAATAAAACTGAAATCATTTAAGTACATTGTAATTACAGCATTTTAGTAAATACAAAGTCCGGGCTTACAGTGTATGATACAAAATTCTTTCATATTTCTTGCAATAAACAAGTTCTGAAGATTTTACTTTTGCCAATTTATGATTAATGTTTTTTTTAATATTACAGGTGAATGAAATGGCTTCGACTAGAAGATCTTGCAAAAATAAGCCTGACGTATTCTGCTCCATCTGCGGTGAATACACCATTGTACCTAACAGGAATCAAGTCACAAGTTTCATAAAGTGTGCTTACCAATCTTATTTTGGTATTAATGTAATTAAATGTAATCAATTTTGTGAGAAGATCAAACTTTTCAAAATCAAATTAGCAAAAAAAACCTGAGCTGATTGAGAAAAACAGATGTCATTTTTGGATTTAGCGGTGCAAAATGGTCCGAATTCAGTTGAAAAAACCTAGACAACTTGCAAAAAACATTTTTTTGTAACCCAGTGTTATTAACTATATTGATAAGGCTTTAAGTCAGGGGTGTCAAACATGCAGCCCGCCAAAAGGGTCCAGTCCGACTCGCAGGATGAATTTGTGAAATGCAAAAATTACACTTACGATGATCACGAAAAACTTTGGTTCAGGTTCCACATACAGACCAAGGTTCGAATAGTTTTGGATTTTTCATTCTAGTTTAGTTTTATTTAGTTTGGACTTCTTTTTTTTCTCTAATTCAGTTCGTTTTAATCTATTTCTAGAGCTGGAGGCCCAGACCCCCACCCCCCAGGCCACCACCTCCAGCTCTTCCAGGGGGGGACACTGAGGCGTTCCCAGGCCAGTCCACAGATATCCCCCCTGCAGCGTGTCCTGGGTCTGCCCTGGGGTCTGCTCCTGGTTGGACATGGAAGCCCACCAGGGACGAGTCCAGGTCACCCAGGAACATGTAGACCAGAAGCCTTTGGACCAACAATTTATACATGTGGTCCGAACCCGTGTGAAATACTGAGGAGGCCATGAATGAAGAAAAAGATGAAACAAAAGGAACTGTCAAAAATCTGATGACTCTAAACAGTCCAACACATGTAATAATTATACAAACCCAGACTTTCTGACAGTGTTCGAACTGTTTTTAATTAATTCTGTCAAATGTGATCAAGTGTGAAGAAACTGGAAATGATGTAAACTCATGGAAATGGAACTAAAACCAGTTTACAGGGTTCATACACACTTTTCAAGGTCAAGTTCAAGCACTTTTAACGGTCATTTTCAAATCTTTACAGCACAGCACCTTATCACCGAGCTAAAATACAAATCTGCAGGAATACATATAGTTAGGATTAGTTTTTTCCACTTTTTTTTTTAATCACGATGTGCCTTGTATTATGCTATAAACATCTAAGATTATGATTCATAACAGCAAAACTTTTAGAAATTAAAGGAGAACACAAAGTTTTATCCAGAAAAAGGGAAGCCACTTGGTGTTCATTAGACGCACTGACACCGAGACGAAGATTAAGATATAAATGTCCTGGAGTCGACCTGAGAACACCTGCAGATTTTATTTCTTTGACATGGTTTTATTACCTCCACCAGGAAGTACTGTGATGGCTAAGCTTTGTGTGTGTGCGTGTTTGTTTGTTAGCAAGATAACTCAAAAAGTTAAGGACAGATTTTCATGAAATTTTCAGGAAATGTTGATTCTGGCACAAGGAAGAAATGATTACATTTTGGTGGTGATCGGGGGTGGGGGCCCCCACTGATCGGCCCTGGTGGAGGTCTGCGCTCTCCCAGTGCTTTTCTAGAGAACACAGCGCAGACCTCCACCAAGGCCGATCAGTGCCCCCCCCCCCCCCCCCCGTGGGCCCCCCCAACCCCGATCACCACCAAAATGTAATCATTTCTTCCTTGTGCCAGTATCAACATTTCCTGAAAATTTCATGAAAATCCATCCATAACTTTTTGAGTTATCTTGCAAACAAACAAACAAACAAACAAACAAACAAACAAACAAACATGGGGGGGGGGGGGCAGAGTTGTCTTGGCAGAGGTCTGCGCTCTCCGAGTGCTTTTCTTGTTTTTCTAAATGTATCACCTCTCTGTAAGTTGCTCTGCCTTGAGTTAATATTTAAAATAAATAAATAAATCCCATCACAAAAGGCACTTCAATAAAAATTCAAGCATTGTTCAGACCTTGAAAACACAACATTGAAATTCAAGCATTCTCAAGGATTTCAAGCACCTGTTTGATCCCTGAATTTATGGTAATGTAATAATTAACAACTAAAGAGTTAACCGAGTAACTGCAGCAGCTCGGTTTACTTTAACTTCACCGTAAAACTGGGCAGGGCTTCATCTATGAAACACAGACAAACATTAACCAACAATTTCACCTGAATACACAAAGACCGACACATTTTCTGTATTGTGTTTGTATATTTACAGTTTTATACATGTACATATACTGGGTTTTCCCTATATATATTCTGCAGTGGCGCTGCTGTGGCAAAAAAGACTTTGAAGTAACATGATGTGCTAAATTTTATTACAAGTCGTTAGCTGCTAATTAACCAACCTCCTCCCTCCGTTCCCTCTGTGCCTACGCTGCTGAAGCTAACGGTCTGTAATCCTACTATAGAATACATGTTCTGTGTCCTGTCCATGTTGCAGCACAGGAGGGCGTTTGTACGGCTTTTCCTCAGCCAGCCCGATCACCGCCAAACTCACCAAATGAACACAAACATTCTCTATCGACTAGGCACAATTTTATGTCCGTATTCAAATGTTGTCAGGTATGCTGGGCCATTTTAGCCTCTCTCTACTTTGAATTCTTCATCCCTGCCACCATACTCCATTTTCAGAAGTGGTTCTGCTGCCGTTCATGACATTTAGCAGACGATGCTACAATGTGAAGGCTGCGTTTACAATAATGTATAAGCACTTTTCACACACAATGGCACCACGAGTACAATACAGCTAGTCCATATAATATGGAACAGAAACATTGTAGATAAGGATAGGAACCGAGAACCGGTTCTTTTTGAGAACTGATTCCCAGTAGCTCGATTCCTTGGAATCGTTTGCCTGCCTGCTTAACAATTCTGTTTATCGATTCCACCTTCGTTGTGCATGCGCGATGACGTCACACTGCATTGTTTTGGTCAGAACGTAGCCAACATGGTGTTGAGGCAGAAACGGTCCAAACAGGCCACACCAGGTCCAAACAGACCACACCAGGTCTAAACAGACCACACCAGGTCCAAACAGACCACACCAGGTCTAAACAGACCACACCAGGTCCAAACAGACCACACCAGGTCCAAACAGACCACACCAGGTCCAAACAGACCACACCAGGTCTAAACAGACCACACCAGGTCTAAACAGACCACACCAGGTCCAAACAGACCACACCAGGTCCAAACAGGCCACACCAGGTCCAAACAGACCACACCAGGTCCACTGGAACACTGTCACAGCTTCCATTTCTTCTAAAGGTGGAATCCCTCCAGTCTCCTCAAACATTTGTCCACATGTGAATCATTTACAGGAATGTCACGTATTTGATTCTCTACTCAGCGGTGCTTGTGAATGTAGCAGCAGAGTGAACACTGGGCCGGTTCCGGTTCCGGTGTAGGGAACAAACGTCGTAACTCCTCAAATACAAGTTTCCAAAGGTAAGAAGGGAAAGGAAATGAGGTGCACAACAACGGGAGACAAGCCGTGCCGAGTTGAACCGGTTCCATGTAGTAGAAATGCGGCAATAGAGGAATTAGTAAAGAGTCTGTAGTTTCACTTTCAATGTACCCCCCCCCCCCCCCCCGAACTGGGCCCAGCGTCATCTGTTCTTATTATTAGTTCATACTGTATATGTTCTATTTTCTGTGCAGATGGAAATATAAAAGACAGTTCATGCAAACACACCTGTTTGTACTCTTTTATTCCTTCACCCAATGAGAATCGATAAGAGAATCGGATCGATTAGCAATATCCATAATGGAATTGGAATTGTTAAATTCTTTCCTTTCTAGTCCAAATATCTCATCACACTTAAACTCAGACAGAATCACCTACAGAGGAACTTTTCAGTCAGATATAGGAACTTATTTTTAGGCAATAGATCTGGAAAATCTTATTTCAAGAAACCTTACCAAGATAATTTTCACTTGTTCCATTGACAGATTTTTTATGAATTTATTTATTTTTGCTTAATTCAAGGTTTTTTTTTACTTAATTCAAGCAAAAAAATCTGCCAATGGAACAAGTGAAAATGATCGGGGGATCTTGGGATCTTTATGGGTTAATAAAGTTTTCTGATATCTGAACAGTTTGCAGACTTCACTGGGCCACAAACTGAAGTCGGTGCATGTCGTATTTTTTCTGTTTATTGTAACTGTTGTGACTAAATAAATGTGATGAGACTAATCAAAGACACTGTCCACATCACCCAACACTGTCTAACCGATCTAATTTACAGGTCACAGGTTTAATCACACCTTGGATCTGAATGCATCGTAACTACTCTTAACATTTCATTTCAATAATTATGTTAAATCTGGAGAAACCAAAATAAAAAACAAACAACAACAAAAAACAGGGAGAAAAAAAAGTAAAGTAATCCAGGATTTTTCACCCAGTGACACTGAAAACTGGTCAGATCCTGCTCCTTAAATCCAGGCCAGCTTTATTTAGACGTGAATTTCCAAACTAACGGTAAAGAACATGTTAACTTCCACTTTAACTTTGACTTAAATGAACTTGTTCCCTGACAGTTTGCCTTTAAACACTGTGGAAAACTTCTGTAAATTCATGTCATGAGTTTAGAAACTTCAGACTGGCTGATTGTCGCTGCTGGAGCCATTGGGGGCTGCCCCTCTCACTGTCATTTAGGGTCTCCAGAATGTTTTTAGGGTCAAAAAATGATAAAGATTGCAGAGGTCGGGCACTTTTGAAGCACTCAGTAATTATCTGTGTGTGGAAACGCGGCGCAGGCGGAGGCATTATCACGCTGCACTCTGGGATTACTAACAGTGTCAGCGCCCGTGGCTCCGCCTTGTGTATACAGTCAATCAGATAATTATTTTATTATAAGCCGGCCCTGAGCATTATCATTAGTTGTACTTTTTAACATCGCTGCTTTATCTGCTATTCTTGGATGTGTTTCCTTTCCACTGGGCGTTTTGGAACTTCTCTAGTTTTGCTGTAATGTATGTGATGGTTCTTTGGCAGAACTTTTGCAGCTGCTCTTGGAATCATAAATGTTACAGTGAATAAAGCAAAACAGGTTCTGGATCACAAATCACTCTGCATTCTCTGCTGTTCCATTGTTCGAAAAAATATATAAGTTACTGTGCAGAGGTTTGGGGCGATCACTACAACAGGACAATCTATCCACTAATCATTCTACAAAAGAAAGCAGTGACGATCATTCATAAGGCAGGTTCCACAGATCACACAAATGCATTATTTTTACAAAGTGACTCAAACTCACAGACATCATAGAACTACAAACAACACAAATCATATTCAAAGCCAAAAATAATCAACTACCAGGAAATGTACAGAGATTATTCGCTGAAAGGGAAGGGAGTTATAATTTAAAGCTCTACCGTATGATGTGGCATTTTTACACTTTTCTTTTGTCATCTTCAAATGCTCCTAATAAGCGCGTGTCAAACTAAACTGTAAAAGAAATCCACCAGGTACTGAAACTCAAAAATGTTTAATTCTCATATATTTCTGATAAAAGTCTGACCAATCATTTTAGTCGGTCCGAATAAAATAATTGGCTGAACCTGACTGAGCCTCCTGTCAATCATCCATTATCGCCGTCCCCACATCCGATATGTGTCCCTCTGAATCTGACGCTTCACTCGCGCTGCTTCTTCTGTCACTGACCACAGTCTACTGTCTAGGATGTGTTTGGATAAAACTGAAATGCACATGTGGAAGGGAAAAAACGGATTTATGAACAGAAACGACAACCAAGGGAACAAACTGGAGTCTGATGAATGAAGGATGGAGATAAAAGTCCGGAAGTCAGCTGTACTGGACAAAACAAGTCTGCATAAAGCGCAGCTTTTATGACGGTGGGACTCATACAGGTACATTTACTTGGTGTCACACATGTAGGATGATAAATGTATGGACTATGAAACCTCAAATGTCCACAGAAAAATTTGCGGAGGCCACGCGTTCACAGTGCGCGCACCTGTCGCCTGGACACCTAATCTCTGTGGTGCAGTGAAGACACTGACCCAGAACTGCACAGACCACACCCTTAAATACAGACCACACCCTTAAATACAGACCACACCCTTACATACAGACCACACCCTTAAATTCAGGGTCTACTGATGGAACAGGGGCTGCGGGCCCGCGGCAGGTGGATGATGTTTATGCATTTGGCAGACGCTTTTTTCCAAAGTGACTTAAGGTGTCCATACACTGTGCAATTATTTCGATCGTTGCACGCAGCTCCATCTCAAACTGTGCGAATCAGTCGTACAGTCAGGCTCACGATTCCTGTTCTCACACTGCACGGACCGACGCTCGCATGCGACCTGACTGCTCACACTGTAGGACCATACACCACAGGACGCACCACACGTTTGAGTGTTGTATCCGGAAATACAACGTTAAAATACCAAGGAATCCGTAAAAGTGCATTGACGATTGTGCGTTGGCGTGAGTCACAAAATGGTAGTGCTGAACAAAAACCAACGAGCTGCTTTGGTAATATGTGCCATTATCTGTGAGGAATCAAAAAAGAAAAGACAACGATGTGTTCGGTGTAGGAATTGGTTGTCCAGACGTGGACAGTATGGGCTGTCATCCTACAGCAAAACCTACAGGAGAACTAGAGGTAAGCTGCAACAGCCAAACTGCACTAGGACAGTAGCCAGCTACTGTTAGCTTGTACGCTACTGTACGCGTCTGTGTTCGCGCATGCACAATGTGAGAATTTGAGGCCCATCGGTTCGTGGCACTGCTTTGACAGTACGATACACTCATGAGGAGCGAGCAGGATTTCAAACAGCTCCGTTTTCCTTGCGAACACACGATTGCTGGTCGTGAGGTGGTCATGAGGTGCTAATCGCTTCTCTTTACCCCATGTACACTGCACCAAGCACCACACACGATTAGAGGCACATCGGGCCCGATCCCAGAAATAGTCGCACGAGTAAGAAATCGTCTCTAAACTCGCACAGTGTAAGGCCGCCTTTACAGGGGAAAACCAATCAAATCACTCAATCAAATTTTATTTATATAGCGCCAGATCACAAAAAAGTTCTCTCATGACACTTTATATATAGAGTTGGTCCAAACCAGACTCTAAGCCAATTTACAGAAAGCCAACAGAATCCTCCAGGAGCAAACACTTGTGACTGGTGACAGTGGAAGGAAAACCTTCCCTTTAGCAGCAGAAACCTGGAGCAGACCCAGACTCCTGGAGGATGGACGTCTGCCTGGACCAGTTGGGGTTAAAGAGAGAGATGTATCTGATCACTGAGGGAGGGGTCTGCAGACACACCGAAGTGGACCGGACCTCCACCTCTGCTTCCTCTGTGCGCATCAGGTGAGAGAAGGAGGGAGGAGGAGCCTCAGAGCTCAGGCAGAGGGAAGTGGGCGGGGCTTTGGAGGGAGGCAGGTAGTTCATGTTCAAACTTTTACTAAGTGCTGTGAGAAATGCCACATCGCTAGGAATAGCTTTAAGGGGTAGATTTAATTTCAAATTCAGAGGGTGCGCACTACTAGGAAAAGTTTGAGCCTATCTGTGTGTGGTGTTAAAGTCTGGAATAGACTGAGGGAGGAGCACAAGGACTGTTCAAACAGAAGCCAATTCAAAAACACTTATAAGAACAGGTTTTTCACAAGATACAGGGATTCAAGGTTCAAGGTTCAAGGTTCAAGGTCACTTTATTTGTACCTGTAGGTAGATTTGTTTTGCAGTCGAGGTGATTGCTTTGATATTACAACCAGACATAGACTGAACATGTTAGACAGGTACTGGATCGGGCTTACAGACAGAGCAAAAAGTGCTCAGTGTTCCAGCATTCATCGGTATAGCAGCATGGATAAGGAAAATAAATAAATAAATATATAAGATCAAATAAATAAAAACAAGATGCAATAGAACATAATAAAAACCCAGACAAGATAAAAACAGTCTGAGATAAAAACCAGGATAAGAACATAAAATAAAAAAATTGGAAGTCACAATAATAATAAATAGAGCAAAGAAATGGAATAAATAACTAACACATGCTTTGGACACCACATCTACGCAATAAACAATGCATGATTCTCCTGAGCGCTGAAACATTTCTATATCTTTGTAGGCATTAGGTTTTTACAATTCTAGTTTTGGTCATTTCGTTAGTTTTCCTTAACGATAATAACCTTGCTCCTATCCATGCATATTATGATACCGACACCATGATTTATCAAAGCCCTATCTCTTTGTATCAGACAAACGTAATGCGGCCCATCCCTCCTACAGTCTATCCACAAAGCCATCATGGAGTATTGTGGGTTTTTACATTACACTCTCTCCAGGTAAGCTTCTGATTTACACTGTAATCCTCTACTTGGCATGGCAGGCAGGTGAGCTCTGTGTGTGTGTGTGTGTGTGTGTGTGTGTGTGTGTGTGTGTCGGCGTCTTGCGGACACTGTTTGTTTCTTCTGGTTTGTATGTACGAGTGTGTGAAAATGCGTCATTATGCATGTGTGCACACCGGCGGGGCCCCGTGTGAGTCGGTGTGTGTCGGAGTGTGTGTCGTATGTGCTCCCGATGCGCAGACGTGCCGGGCTGCATTTCATCTGAGGGCTTAGGGTTCATCCCACAATGACAAGGACTCAGGTGTTATTTAGAATTAAGGAGGACTAACGCACATGAACACTGATTGTTCACTTGTCGCACACACGCCGTTCACATACAACAAACATGCCCACATACACTCAGCTTGAGCTTCGACACAGAACAGTGGTTTCTGGATTTTCTTGAACAGAATAGAAAGTCAGGTCAGCGGCGCGGCTCAGGTCTGCTGCCTGTCTGTGCTTTTGTTGAACTCATGTCGAGGCAAGGTCAGTCTGAAAGGAACAACCGATGTGTTGGAGCGATAATTAAGATGCACCACTTTTATTATAATTATTAGTAGAGATGCACCGATACCACTCATTTCCAGACCGAGTAAAAGTCTGAGTACTTACATTTGAGTACTTGCCGATACCGAGTACCGATACGAGTACTTAATAATCCCATTCCAGTTGTTAGTTCCTTTTGTAAATGTGCTTTATTGTCGTTGTCATTAGTCTGACTGGAACAAAGTGCTGCGACTGACATTTAATGTGTTGGAATGAGCGTTTGTCAATTAATCCACCAGGGGGCGCCGCTCTGAATTAACCCTCTGGTATCCGGGTGTGTCTTTTAGGCACACTTTGCACTTTTTTTTTTTTTTTTTTAAACCTTCATATTATTTTTCACAATTTAAATAAGGTTAGAATTCAAAAGTTGTTCAGTTTTGCATGATCTTTAAAATTCTGTCCACCAACTAAAATGTGCACATTGTAAACAAAAGAAAATGACCAGACTAGCATCTGTCTGCCAAGTGTGCCTAAAATGCACTATTTCTAACATTAGAACACCTGTTTTTGATCCAAAGCCATTAAAGCATAAATCCTGCTTTTACTGAGATCTGGGCTTCATTTAAGAGGGGAGGGGCTAAATTAATTTATTAATGTTGTTAATGTTGCTGTTAATCACTGACATATGCCAGGCTGCAGAAATTAAATAATGTGATCCAATTTTATGTAGTATTTTGAAAAAAACAAAAAAACAAAAAACAGTGTTTTTTGCATCAAAAAATGTTGTGACATCATGAGGAAAAGACATCGTTTAAAGGGTTAAAAAAAAAGTCAAATGAATGATTATTTGATCTGTATGATTAGGGCTGAGCTGGATTTACAAAAATAAAATCAAATTAGAGCAGAAAAGTAAATCAATATATAATACTTAATATTTTGATTTATAGGTGTGCATTTTACGCACACTTGGTGACAGATGCTAGTATTTTTGAACATTTGACCTAGCACCAAAAATAATAATGCAAATTAACCAGTGTTGGAGTTAATCATTGACATATGTCAGGATGAAAAAAATCAAATAATATGTGATCCACTTTTTATGTAGTATACTGAAAAAAAATTTTTTTTGTGTATTTGCGTCCAAAAAAAATGGTTTGTTTCCATTACAAACACGGCATTTAAAGGGTTAAAAAATGTGACAATTATTGAGTATTTGGTATTTTTTATTTACAGCTCAAGTTGATGAAATAGAAAAAAAGTGTGAAAGAATTAAAAACAAACTGTATGAAAATTTTTTGACATTCCTCAAGTGTGCGAAAATGGCACACAGATCAGTCCACCCCCCGATCACCAACATTTCTTGTTAATTTCATCAAAATCTTTCCATCCATAACTTTTTGCGTTATCTTGCTAACAGACTAACAAACAAAAAACCCTCCCATCCCATCCGTCCCCCTCCTCCCAATCACCACCAAAATTTAATAATTTCCTCCTTGTGCCAGTATCATTTCCTGAAAATTTCATCAAAATCCGTCCATAACTTTTTTGAGTTATCTTGATAACAAACAAACAAACAAAAAGACAAACAACCCCTGATGAAAACATAATCTTCTTGCAACGGTAATAATCTGATCCAAAATTCTGCATGCAACGACAAAAAGGGACAAGTCTGCAGCATATGACTAAATAAATGAGTTGGTGATAACAATAAACAAAAATAAAAATAAAACAAATTTAAAACAGCGCAGATAATGTATAAAGCAAGAAATAATCGACTGCCAAAAACTATCCAGGGAATGTTCACTGAAAGAGGAGGCGACAATCTAAGGGGAGAAATAAATTTAAAAAACATAAAGAACAACAGGGCAAGTTTGTTTGTATCGCACATTTCAACAACAAGGCAGTTCAAGGTGCTTCACACAGGACGATGAAATACAACAATGAAAAGTATGAACAGAACAAGCTGTGGAGTGACTTTATGGAATAATCTAGAAAAGGAGATAAAGGGAAGTACAAACATACATGTATTTAGAAAGAGGTTTAAAGAATGGTTTGTAAACAGGTAAATGGAACATGAAGGATACAAATAGTATTGTCTCAAATACCAGTCGTAGTTTCTTGGAGTTAAGAGAGAGTCATTCAAATTTCAGAGATTTTCATGTGTGTGAGTGGAGTCAAGTGGGCGCAGATGTGAAGTCTAGATGAACTGGGACTGTGGAGGAGAAATTATGGGATGGACCTGATGATGCATTTAAGTTATTCACTCCTTTGGCAAAGTTTAAAAAAAAAAAAAGAAAAAAAAAAGAGAACTTTAAGTTTAAGTTATTCAGAAATATTGAATTGAGATGGTGGATGTGTTTTTGTTGATTTTTTAAACTTTTTTTTATTTGTTATTATTCTGGTGTGACTGCTCGATGCTGTTCACACTGAAGTGGATGTAAACAGTGGATTAGTTGAAAAAGATAGGCAAAAAAATCAGCTTTTGCTTCTAGAATATTCCTTTTTTGGTTTTTAAGTTTACTACAATTGATGTACTGAGTACAATGACTGATGTAAAACCAAAAATAAATTCATTTATTCATTCAACATTGTGATCTTGTGAAACACAATCAGATCACCACATGATCTCTTAACCAGACTGCCCATCTTTGCTGCTCATGTATCCCAGCCTGTGCACCGCAGTAAGCTTTTATATGTCATCTTTAAACTAACAATAGGCGTCAGCGCTAACAACCACTGGCATGAAATCACAGGTCTCCACACCACACTCGGAGCCATGCACAGACTTTCTTTGGGGCTCCCGGGCACTCTCAACAAGTTGCTTAATCCCTCTTTTTTTCCAGGCCTGTCAGCCATTTTCCTCCAAACCATGACTGAGCGGTAAACAAGACTGGGCTTGTCATTGGCTACGAGTTTCTCATGGCTGTGGAGGCTGTGAATGAAAAGAAAAGGAACATGAAGGAAGGAACTCGCTAACTCACATCTACCTAAGTCACTGCACCGTATCGTGTCTGGTTATCACAACACTCGCTTTGTGCTTTTACATCGACATTAACGTTCAATGCAAAACAACCCCACAGACTGGTTTTGCTGCCAGACGATTTAGACTTCAGCCCCCGACAGCAGAGGTGTTTGTGTCGGACTGTAAGGGAAACGCAGCTGCCCCTAAAAGGACTCAGATTAAATGCTCAGATCTGTTCAGTTGTTTTCATTTCATTGACTCCAAATGTGTTAGAACATGTTCATCTCTCAGACCAGTTGGTTCAGAATCAGTTTGATCCCAGATCAGTGGACTGGATGTTGTTCACTTCTCCTCCATTCCCGTGTCTGTGTTTGTTCATTCCATCTCTGCTCAGTGCATTTGTCCGTAGACGCTCAGCGTCCATGCACTTCAATGGGACTGAGTGGAACTGCTTTAAACTGACTCTGAACTGGACAGTAATTGGATAAATGCTCGTCTGGGGAACGTTGTCTGGTGGTCCCCAAACCTTGTACAAGACAATCCAGGCTCTTTTCATGGGTTGTTCCACGTTGGTGGAACGTTCTACCAGTACTACCAGAACAGAGGGGTCCCTGCCTATCTACAGAAGCTCCTGCAGACTCAGCTCTGCACAGACCACCTCCTGTCCAAACACTGTCAGACATTCCAGTTTCAATATTTTAATAAGGTTTTCCCAGGATCGTCTCTGGACCTGCTGCGGTGGTCCTGCCTCTCTCCTGCCTTCATTGTCATCACTCACTTATCATCAACTGCATCCATGTCTCCCCCTACTTCCCCCCTCCCCCACTCTCTCTCTCTTTTCCCTCCTCCTCCTCTCTCTTTAACCCTCCTCTCCTCCTGTCACTCGTCCGTCCTCCTCCTCTCCTCTCTTTAACCCTCTCTCTCCTCCTGTCACTCGTCCGTCCTCCTCCTTTCCCTCTCTCTTAACCCTCTCTCTCCTCCTGTCACTCCCTCCTCCTCCTCTCTCTCTTTAACCCCTCTCTCCTCCTGTCACTCGTCCGTCCCCCTCTCCTCTCTCTCTTTAACCCTCTCTCTCCTCCTGTCACTCGTCCGTCCTCCTCCTCTCCTCCTCCTTTAACCCTCTCTCTCCTCCTGTCACTCGTCCGTCCTCCTCCCCCTCTCTTTAACCCTCTCTCTCCTCCTGTCACTCGCCGTCCTCCTCCTCCTCCTCTCTTTAACCCTCTCTCTCCTCCTGTCACTCGTCTCCGCCTCCTCCTCCCTCTCGCTCTCTCTTAACCCTCTCTCCTCCTGTTCACGTCGTCCGTGTCCTCCTCAGTCTGCTTCTGCTCCAGGTTTGTGCTGTTAAAGCGGTGCCTTTTTCCTTCCTCTGTCCTCCACTTCACTAGTGTTTTGCTCCTGGAGGATTCTGTCTGGTTCTGGAATTGGCTGCAGTCTGGTTCTGGACCAACTCTACATGTAAAGTGTTATAGATAACTTCTGGTTGTGAGTGTGGGCGTTACAGAAATAAAATTTGATTATTGAGTGATTTGATTGGTTTTCCTCTGTAAGTCGCTTTGGAAAAAAGCGTCTGCCAAATGCATAAATGTAAATGTAAATGACACCATGTTGTCCCGCCCCCAGATGCTTGGCGTCTCTGGGGTGAATGGAACTGTGGGCGGAGCTCGGCCGGGCTGGACGCCAGGCTTCCGCGTGCTGATTGGAGGATCAGTCCAAAGGCTGAATCCTGTTTGATTGACAGCTGTTTTCAGATCTGCTCCTTCACTGACACAGTTCAGTTTAATACCGTCACACATTCTGCTGGGAAATCAGACAGACCACTACCAAATGACTGGTTCATTTCTTGCGCTGTAAATAAAACACACTCATTGTACTTCCTTGTTTCAATTTAATATAATTTCAGCGTTTTCTTGTTTACTTGGTTCGATAAGGTCACTGAGCATTTTCTGAAACAGGAACGGAGGACGAATTCATGTTTAAATAACTTGACTTTTTTTTTGATGCAAGTCAACAATGAGCTTCCCCTGTCTGACAGACCAGCAGCCGCCACTGCCCGACAGGAACAAGAATACTAACAAAAACTTGTGGAAAGTGTCAGTTAAACATGCAATTTACAGCGGTAATCACCTGTCACCATTAACCCTTTCATGCATGAATTATGAGAACGTTAATCAAGATTTTTTTCTTTATTCCTCTTTAGGCATTTAAAAAACAATGAGATGAATTTTTTTTTATGAAGCTATTTTTCATGGAGTTGCAAAAATGTGCGTTTAATTTTTAAAGCAATGAAACGTGTATTTACTGATATACTGTGTGAAAACTATGAAATACAGGAGGTCCTCGGGTTACGCGGTACTCGACCTACGCTGTTTCGACTTTACGACGCCTGAGTCTAGAGTGTCTGTGTTTGTGCTCCGTAATTTCCTTGGTATCCTCGCCTTTTTCACCCTCCTTTTTCACATCATGGCCCCAAAAAAGAAAGCAGGATCTTCTAGCGATGCTGGTCCAGCCAAGAGGAAAGCCATTAGGATGGAAACGAAGCAGGATATCATCAAAAGGTCGGAGAAAGGCGAGACGCCGACGAACATCGGTAAAGCCTTAGGCTTCAGTCGGTCGACCATGGCGACCATTATTAAGGACGAAGCCTGTAATATGTGTATTTGCATATTTATTTAGAGATTTAGGGGGTATTAAAGGATTAATTCTGACTTATGCGGAAATTCAGGTTACGTCGCCAGTGTTCGAACGGAACTCGTTCGTAACCCGAGAACCTCCTGTAAAACATTAAATGCTGCTAATTTGATGTTTTCTCACATTTTAACATACGCTACAACAAAAGTTATGGATATTTAAATTTTTGGAGCTTTTTTTAATTTTTCAGTTGGGATTTTTGCACAACGCTTTTTACTTTTTTTTGTGTGTGAACTGAATTGAAACACATTTTTTTAATGACCAGACAGTTTTATTTACAAATGGCAAAAATGACAAAAAAAAAAAAAAAGAAAAAAAGGACAAAAAACAAAAAGAAATATCCTTAACTTTTTGTGTGTAGTGAACTCCAATATTAGTGACTTCATGAAGATAATATGCCAAAAAAACAAACAAAAACTTTTGTTGTTAATTACAGTCTAATAACGATAACAAGGAATTGATTTACACTCAGACATGTTAGATTTGGTTTATCGAGAACAGCCAAGTTACAGTAATGTTATCAGTTGCAGTGTTTTGTGTACTGTGTTGGCTGATACGAAACTAAAACAACAAAATCCATGAATATACAAGAGAACGGCTGTAGAAGAACTGTCCACTGGAGTGACCACTGTGCATGAAAGGGTTAAGGTTTCATCAGACGTGATTCTACCGCTCTGCAAACGAGTGGGAAAGTGGTTTTTTTTCCATGGCGGTATGAAACAACAACATCATATCATCTATATTTATAGCCATATGTGTTTGTTTGGACCATGCAGACAGCGCTGCAGAAGGAAGGCGTACAGGCTCAAATTCTGGCATTTTGCTCCGAAAAAACGTTAAACAGAGGAAGAATAAGGAGAGTTGCATCAACAAATTGTTTCAGCGCCATAAACAAATGTCTGTTTTATGGAGAAGAGTAAACTTTTTTCAGGTGTTGTTGCAGTAAAAGTCGGTATGTCAAAAAGTTGTTGTGTACTCATCTGACACATAAGTGAATGGGAAAACCTGAGGGTACGGTGAGAATAATCCATGTGTTTATATTCTGTTTGGGAGATTTCAAAGGAAAGGAGTAGAGGCTCATCTGGACCTTGTTGAGCCGCATTCTGTAATAAAAGTTCAAAATGTAATAAGAATGTCACGTCATCTTGTAATAAAGCCGCATTATGTAATAAACTGACGCGTTTTGTAATGAACTACCTCAATGCATTATGCAGTAAAATTTTTTCACATTATGTAGTAAGTTATTACAATTTGAGAAATTTATTACAAAATGCACTTGACACAGTTTTATTTTCATCTTTAAACTGTGTGGTTAAAGTTCGGATTCCATTACCTGTAGCTCCTGTGACTAATTTCTTCTAAATTGCTCTGAAATTATATTAATTTGGATTGTTATTACATAATGAACCATGTTATTACTTTTTTTTTTTTTAAATAAACGTGTCAAAATGCATTGAGGTAGTTTATTACAAAATGCGTCAGTTTATTACATAATGCGGCTTTATAACAAGATGACGTGACATTCGTATTACATTATGAACTTTTATTACAGAATGGGAATTTATTACAGAATGCGGCTCAACACACCTCCACCTGATCCAGGACCTTTGTAGAAGCCAATAATCACAGATGAAACCCACTCTGGCTTCCCACTTTTGGAACTTGGACCCTCTGGCAGACGTTTCCGGACACTAAAGTCCAGCACAAACCGTCTAAAAAATCGTTTTTATCCCAGGGCCATAATTGCACTGAATACTGCTGGACATTAATTAATTGTGTGGAATGTTGAATGTTATCCAGAGTATATGATGAGGACGTTTATGTGTCTTTTATAATTCTAGTAACACTTTTTTACGCTGCTTTTTTTTTTTTTTTTAGATATTTATGACGTCAGGGTTTATCTTTTATGTTTTATACTCTTTTATATACATTACACTGGTCGACAACAAATGTATTGTTTCAGTTTTTTGAGCTGATTTAGGATAATTTTGGTGT
This sequence comes from Sphaeramia orbicularis, assembly GCF_902148855.1. Classification (NCBI taxonomy): domain Eukaryota; kingdom Metazoa; phylum Chordata; class Actinopteri; order Kurtiformes; family Apogonidae; genus Sphaeramia; species Sphaeramia orbicularis. The sequence goes on from NC_043957.1 coordinate 3,447,237, forward strand.
GCTGAATCCAAAAATCACATTAATTTTGCTTAATCAGGTCAACTTTCTGAACTATACTACATATTGGCTTTTGAATATTTTTGCTTACATTTATGGGCATTTTCACATATGATGCAAAATTCTTTCATATTTCTTGCAATAAACGAGTTCTGAAGATTTTACTTTTGCCAATTTATAATGAATGTTTTTTTTAATATTACAGGTGAATGAAATGGCTTCGACTAGAAGATCTTGCAAAAATAAGCCTGACGTATTCTGCGACATCTGCGGTGAATACATAATAAATAATAAATACTTTCTGTTAGAAAATTATTTTTTTTCTCTTAAAACCTATTTTGGGTGAGAACTGTATAAAAAAATCAACTGATAAAGTCACAAAAATGTAATCAATTTTGTGAGAAGATTAAATTTTTCAAAATCAAATTAGCAAAAAAAAACCCTGACCTGATTGAGAAAAACAGATGTCATTTTTGGATGTAGCGGTGCAAAATGGTCCGAATTCAGTTGAAAAAACCTAAACAACTTGCAAAAAACATTTTTTTGTAACCCAGTGTTATATATCCTTTTTTTTTAATTGCACCTCGAACGATTGCACTTTTTTAACCCTTTCATGCACAAGTCACTCCAGTGGTCAGTTCTTCTCCAGCTGTTCTCTTGTATATTAATGGGTTTTGTTGTTTTAGTTTCATATCAGCCAACACAGTGAACACTTACACACCATCTCATACCCTGACATTCATACCATTGCTCTAACTGTGCTGTTCTTGATAAACCTGAGCTGCACTAACTAGTGATAAGTGTCCACAACACAAATCTATGCTTGCAGTGAAATGTCTTCAAATCTGTGCATGTGAACCGTACCCTATAATCAAGATGGGAATAAAATGTTGGAAAAATGCGACTGCTTTGGTCAGTTTGGTACAATCGCTCATTCCTTCTTTTCCAGTATTCTCTCTTATGGTTAATATTTTCTCTCCGGTTTTTGACAGTGCAAATATTTTCCCATTTTTGGATGTTTTGACCATTTCCACACATACAATTATCACACATTTGACATTTGAGTTACACTATTCGCTAAAAGGCTGAAATGAGCTTTTGGAATGTTAGAATGCAAACGATGAATAGAAACAAAAAGACGTCGGAGTGGACGACCGAAAAACAGAAGGAGAATGAGTCGATTCGACAACAGTCAGAAAAAGATGGGTTAGAAAAAAAGGAGAACAGAAAAGGAAGAGGATTAGAAAAGAAACATGAAGAGGAACAAGAGAAAAGGAGCAGAAAATATAATAGGATTAGAATCAATAAGAGAGGATGGAGTCGACAGGGGATGGTCCAATCGAACGGATCCCACGGCATCTGAGTTTGGAGTAAATTCTGCTACTGCTGTTCCACATGAAGTCCAAGCATTGTCTTTTAATGCTCACTCATCCAGAAAGCTGCAGCAAATCCAAAACTCAGCAGAGGTAAAGAGTCCCGGACATATACTGGATATAAGAACACATACAGTCAGTCACCTCGTATAAGGGGGAACACACATATTTGACATTCACGGACTAAAGCACAGGTGTCAAACATGCGGCCCGGGGCCCAAAACCGGCCCGCCAAAGGGTCCAATCCGGCCCAAGGGATGAATTAGCAAAGTACAAGTTAGGGCATCGAACTCAAAAATAATATCATAATAACCTATAAATAATGACAACACTAGGGATGCACTGATAACACTTTTTTCCAGACCGAGTACGAATACTTACATTTGAGTACTTGCCGATACCGAGTACCGATACAAGTACTTAATAATCCCATTCCAGTTGTTAGTTCCTTTTGTAAATGTGCTTTATTGTCGTTGTCATTAGTCTGACTGGAACAAAGTGCTGCGACTGACATTTAATGTGTTGGAATGAGCGTTTGTCAATTGATCCACCAGGGGGCGCCGCTCTTAACCCCTTCATGCATACTGGTCACTCCAGTGGACAGTTATTCTACAGCTGTTCTCTTGTATATTCATGGATTTTTTTTTTTTTTTTTTTACACATATCTGTATTAAAGTTTTAAGACACTACATATCTTTTCTGACATGAATTGGTAACATTATGTAAATCTCTCCTGAGCATAAACCCCCAGAATCACAAGCCCCCCCCATAGTTTTCACACAATTTATCAGTAAATACATGTTTCTGTGTCAAAAATTAAACATATGGTGTCCAGCTGAGTGGACATTTTTGCAACTTCATGAAAAATAGATTCATAAGAATTTTTTTTTGTTCATTATTATTATTATTATTATTTTATTTATTTATTTATTTTTAATTTATTTTTCAGAAGAAAATTTTCAGTCGCATTGTTTTTTTCATGCCTAAAGAGGAATAAAAACACTCAGAAAACTCTCAAAATTTTGATTAAAGTTCTCATAATTTGTGCATGAAAGGGTTAATTAGCCATACCGGACAAATACCACGAAGAAGAGGAAAGTTTTATGTGAAGAAGAAGAAGAAAGTCTGTAATTACAATGTCTGTAATTTAATGTGTTGGAATGAGCGTTTGTCAATTAATCCACCAGGGGGCGCCGCTCTGAATTAACCCTCTGGTATCCGGGTGCACCTTTTAGGCACACTTTGCACTTCAAAAACCCCCCAAAAAACTTCATATTATTTTTCACAATTTAAATAAGGTTCCATACAGCATAAAGTTAAGTTGAAGCTTGGTCCCAGTCATGTGTCTGTCCAATTAGATTCAATTCACATCAATATTAGTTGAGTTCTAATTTTAAATGTGTGGTAAATGGGATTTTCAGTGTTCAATGTAAATGTCCACAGAGTCCACATTCCACAGTGGATGTGGACAATTTAGTTCCAGATACAAGATATTGTTCTAAGCTACAGATGGATCCAACTGGAGGAGAATCGGAGTCGATTTGAATTTTTGATGAATTTTGGAAAATGTCTTACTGATGACAGATGGAAAATTGTAGATGTTGTGACCTCGCTGTGACCTTGAACTTTGACCTACTTGGCCCAAAATTTAATGGGTTGGTCCCAGGGCCTAGGCCTATCTGTGGGGAAGATTTGGGAAAGATGGGTGGAAGAGTTTTACACTAAAGTTGTGAACAAACAAACAAACAAAGCAATCACAATACCTGCTGGAGGAGGGAATAATAATTAATTAATGACAGTGGTTGGAGACGCTTGGTTTATGTTCAGTTCCTGATATATGTTACCAAAAAAAGTCACTTTTATTACAGTTTTGTCTGTTTTTTATATAATAACCTTTGCATTTACTTTGAACTTTAATGAAACTCTAATAACCCTAACCCTATATAATAATTACATGGAAACTAAGCCCAACAGCTGATAACAGTAGTTGTGTCTCCGTGCACATATTGAACGCACATCTTGAAACACAACCTTTAAAAACAATCTACTGTTAGCATTTGCCCATAGACGAAATTAAGTCCTGTTTTATCAAGTTCTTTCATTTCTTACATCTGGAACATGGACTGATTATATAGATTATAGAGTTTTAATGGGATGACTGGACGAGACTTCATGTAAAATTGGGGCGGGACAATATAAGTTGTTAAAGAGCTGCAAGAAACAGTTATACATGTGTGACATTTGATTTTTTTTTTTTGGTCGACTTATTTCCTTCAATATATTGGAGTGTTCTGTTTAACCTGGTATTTCCTTTATGCCTTTTGTTCACCTTCATCTTTTCTTCCTATATATGTTAGCAATAAAGTCTATCTATCTATCTATCTATCTATCTATCTATCTATCTATCTATCTATCTATCTATCTATCTATCTATCTATCTATCTATCTATCTATCTTTTTTCCTCATCTTAAAAATGAAAAATGATAATTTAATGTCATGTCATTTCATCAAATGTCAGTTTTTAAATGGAGAACAGAATTGGGCCAAGCGATGCACCCTGAGGAACACCATAAAATAATCTGCAGCATCGTCAGATCATCCATCCATCCATCCATCCATCTAGAAATAGAAAATGATGTGATTTAATGTCTTGTCATGTCCAAATGTCAGCTTTTAAATGAAGAACAGAATTGGGCCAAATGCTGCACCCTGAGGAACACCACAAAGTAATCTGCAGCATAGTCAGGTTATCTATCTATCTATCTATCTATCTATCTATCTATCTATCTATCTATCTATCTATCTATCTATCTATCTATCTATCTATCTATCTATCTATCTATCTATCTATCTATCTATCTATCTATCTATCTTTTTTCCTCACCTTAAAAATGAAAAATGATATAATTTAATATTATGTCATGTCCAAATGTCTGTTTTTAAATGGAGAACAGAATTGGGCCGAGAGCTGCTCCCTGAGGAACACCACAAAGTAATCTGCAGCATAGTCAGATCATCCATCCATCCATCCATCCATCCATCCATCCATCCATCCATCCATCCATCCATGTGAAACAGGATCATTACAGTACAGGAATTACCCTTCTGAAGTTCTTCCTCATCTTTCATTCGGATCAGAAACCACTCCGTACTTCCCCCTCAGATTTACCTGTTGATGACTTTTTCCACAGTGTTTTCTGAGGGAAAACACTGCACCAAACCGCAGTCAAACCACACACTTTTATTAGATTTTCTGCTGGAGCTGCTGCTGGTTGGGTTCCTGCCTTTCAAGTCAAAAGTTACACTTCTATTGTGTCCCTTGTTAGCGATGGAGGTTGAGCTGCGCCGTCTTTTCAAGGAGGTGACGAGATGAGAAGCTCAGTCTTTTCAGCGCTGCACGGCTTTGTTTTCCAGCACTTTTTTGGATGCCATGTGAAAGTTTGGAAACAACCAGTTCATTCAGCTCCAGATGACTGAACAATGCAGACCAGCAAGATTTCTGAGCCCTTATTGCTGTATAGTTGTTGTTGTTTTGCCCAATCTGAATCCAATCTAACCACCAAGAGTGCATTTTAGGTCATTAGGAAGGCTCTTTGGAAGAATTTAGAGACTGATTAGAGACATAACAAGGCCCCTTTTGGCTGCCGTCCTTCAAATAAACACTTCATGTGGAAAGAGAGTTGAGCTGGTTTGTTCAGCGTAACTTACGGTAATAAAAATCTCTCATTTGGTGTTTTTGTTTTTATTTTATTCAACTAATTTTAACTGAATAATTCATTTACAATTTTCTCTGCCAGTTTTGAGGGTTTAATACAATGTTGGTGATGTTCTCTGTGGATATTGATTGTTTTTGGGAGAATGTTTGCGACTGTAACAGTACAAAACCTTTACTTTTTAAAAAAAAAATCATAATTTTATTTACTTTCTATTGTTTTTGAGAAAAACAAACAGTAATAGAACAAAGAGCAGAGGGAGAATCCAACATTCAAGTAATATTTTAGTCCACGTGTACATCAATAAGTTCATATGCCCATATTAATTTTCTTATTTATGGTAAAGTTTGAGGATATGCCCCAAGTAGGAGCACATTGTTATTATACAAAAACAGGCCTTACAGCTGAAACATAAATGAGCCATTTTAACCAGTTTTCAGCGAGTATATCAATTTGTGAAACACAAAAATTACACATCAATGGTGTCAAAATCATTTTAATTCAGGTTCCACAAACAGACCAGTTAATTCTCAAGTGGGTCAGAGCAGTAAAGTATTATCATAATATCCTATAAATACTGACAACTGCACATTTTCTCTTTGTTTTGGTGTAAAAAAATTAAATTACATGAAAATGTTTACATTGACAAACTATACTTTTACAAAAAAACATGAATAACCTGAACAAATATGAACAATCTGAAATGTCTTAAGAGAAGTAAATGCAGTTTTACCAACATTCTGTTATTAAATGTTTGGTGTATTTGTAGATCCACCATGATCTGTAAGTTATAATGTACATGTGTAAATGATAAACTGAGGCAGAATATTTTTTAAATTGCACTTATTTTTCTTAAATTGTTCCTATTATTCAGATTTTTAAGGAAACTTTGTAGATGTAAACATTATCATAATTTAATTTAACTTTTTTCACTGTTATTATTTTACTGGTCCGGCCCACTGCAGATCATATTGGGCTGAATGTGGAACTGAACTAAAATGAGTTTGACAGCCTTGTTCTAAATCATTGAGGTACATGATTTTGAAGTCAAAATGAATTTTAACCTTAAAAAGTGCCTCCAGGAAACCACGGACACATCTGCAGGATGGAGCCACAGAGGGACAATCCCAGAAGATGTGAAAGTGGTTGACCGTAGAACTTCCACAGGACCTGCAACAAGCAGTCTGGTCAGAGTACTTGGTCCTCTGTGCTGGGATACAAAAGAATCGAGTCGAGTTCTTCAGCTGTATTCTGTCCAGGAGGCGGAGCTTGTTGTTAACCATTGCTACCTGCAGATTCTGTCCCCTTCATCCACTGTTATCGTGAGCTCACCCTCTGCTTCCCCCTTTGTTTTAATGTCCAAAGTACGGTCCAGTCATCTGATTGGTGAGTCCCAGACTTGTCCCGCCTCCCTGTCCACTAAACAGGTCCAGAGGATGGATTCATCAGTTCTTAACAGTGACTCCATCCTTTACCAGGTGAATTTCAGCTCCTTTCCTCTGGACAGAGGTTCTTAGTCCCCAGGTGCAGGACACAGCGTTTATAAAAACAGCTTTGTCCTGTCGCCGTCACTGAGCTCAAGAAGAAATAGTGACATTGCACTTTACTAACTTATTTTAATTATTTATTCCATTTCTTATTATTATTGTGACTTCAAATTTTTTCATTTTATGTTCTTATCCTGGATTTATCCCGGATTGTTATTATCTTTTTTGGTTTTTATTATGTTTTATTGCATCTTGTTTTTATTTATTTGATCTTATTTATTTTATTCTTTTCCTTATCCATGCTGCTACACTGATGAATGGTGGAACACTGAGCACTTTTTGTCCTGTCTTTTTGTCCTGTCTGTAAGCGTGATCAAGTACCTGTCTTACATGTTTAATGTATGTGTTGTTGTAATGCCAAGGCAATCACCTAGACTGCAAAACAAATCTACCTACGGGTACAAATAAAGTAACCTTGAAAGTATGGTCGGTCTTCCTTTATATTCTAGAGAGCTCGGTATAGTCTAAAAATTATTGTTTGGTAGGCGCCATCGATAGGGATGGGAATCAAGAACCAGTTCTTTTTGAGAACCGGATCCCTGTAGCCCGATTCCTTGGAATTGTTTGCCTGCCTGCTTAACGATTCTGCTTATCGATTCTGCCTTCGCTGCACATGCGTGATGACATCACACGTACGCTGCATTGTTTTGGTCAGAATGTAGACAACATGGCGCTGAGGCAGAAACGGTCTGAAAAGATGACACCAGGTCCAAACAGACCACACCAGGTCTAAACAGACCACACCAGGTCCAAACAGACCACACCAGGTCCAAACAGACCACACCAGGTCTGAACAGACCACACCAGGTCCAAACAGACCACACCAGGTCTAAACAGACCACACCAGGTCCAGTTGAACACTGTCAAAGCTTCCATTTCTTCTAAAGGGTGGAATCCCTTCATTCTGCTCAAACATTTGTCCACATGTGATTCATTTACAGGAATGTCACGTATTTGATTCGCTATTCAGCGATGCTAGTGAATGTAGCGGCAGAGTGAACACCAGGCCGTCATCTGGGCCCAGTTCCGGTTCCGGTGCGGGAAACAAACATTGCATCCCCTCAAATACAAGTTTCCAAAGATAGGGGAAAGGAAATGAGGTGCACAACAACGGGAGATGAGTGGAGCCAAGTCGAACTGGTTTGACGTAGTGGAAATGCGGCAATAGAGGAATTAGGAAAAATCTCTTTAGTTTCACTTTCACTGTACGCCCATTATTTGTCCATATTGTATATGTTCTATTTTCTGTGCAGATGGAAATATACAAGACAGTTAACGCAAACACACTTGCTTATACTCTTTTATTCCCTCACCCAATGAGAATTGATAAGGAATCGGATCGATAAGCAAAATCGATAATGGAATCGTAATCGTTAAATTCTTAAAGATTCCCATCCCTTGCCATCGAGTTAGGGTTTTGGAAAATATCCCAGATTTCGTCTCCAATTGTCATGACGTAAAACCTTTACTTTTCAGAAACAGTTTCAGACAAAAGCTAACCTCTCGTCATCTCATTGGGTCTGAGATGTGTCAGAACATAATGACCTGATTTTGCTTCAGCTTAGTGTTGGTCCTAGTATTTTTATTGTCACAGCATCCAATTTCTAAAATACTTTCATCATCAAGCCAGAATTTTTACATCAGATTCCTCATGGGGATGTCAAAATTCCTGAGTGTGTTAACGCTCCCCAGAGGACAGCCATTTCCCAGTTTGATTAATCCTTGAGTTTAGTCCTAATTTTAGATGACAGCACTCCAAAGTTTCCTAAGTTTTTAATTGCCATGCAGACATTTTGGGGAGTTTGACACAAAGCATTCAGCTGGGGACACTCAGACACTTTTAGACGCATCCACGCATCTTTATGAGGAGGTTTGTTGGTCATTCGTCCTCATTACATTTAAAATTGTTTTCTCAGCCATTCAAACTGGGTAAATACTTTTTTTTTTCTTTTTTTTTAATGCTTTTAATGCTGTTTATATGAGGACAGCACAGACTTTGTATTAAGGCACCGTCTCTACAAAGAAATGTCTTGGCTCAGAAAGTTTATTCAGTCGAGAGCGTCATCGGGATGAGGACGAGATGTGACGCCTCTAGTTACGCATCGTATCCGTCGGGTTGTTAAACTCTTATCTGTCATTAACTGAACATAAACCCAGTGTCTCCATCCACTGTCATTGATCATAATTCCATGGGTTTTACTGGTGAATCAATGTTGTAGAAGATGACGGTGTTTCCATGGTAACTACGGAGCCTCTGAACGTCCAAATGGGTCATATCTGATGACCATGAAAAGATGAAGAACTGTATTTTACACCAATTATTGACATGTATTGATAGGATTAGAGGATCAACAGTTATTAAACAGTTTAGATCAGTAGATGGTTTTGGATGTTTGGGTCTTTATGGGTTAAACAATATTCAATTCAGACATAACCACTGCACCCAAATACAGTTTTCTCTCTCTTCTTAAATGATTTGTCACCATTTATTACAATATTATCCTCTGCATTTCACATTTTTCCCTATATTTTCCTGTATTCAATTCACTGATCATGCACGTGTTCATTAAAGCTCAGAGGAAATTCAAAGGTCTTTCAATCAGAAACAGACAAACTCAAGAAAAAGTGACCTTTTCAGTAAAATACATCCTTAACTGAACATAAATCCAGTGTTTCCACGGTAACTACAAAGCCTCTGAAGGTCCAAATGGGCCATATGTGATGACCATGACAAGACAACAAACTGTATTTTACACCAGTTATTTACATGTATTGATAGGATTAGTGGATCAGCAGGTATTAAACAGTGTAGATGCTTTTGCATGTTTGGGTCTTTAGGGGTTAATCTGGAGTTATCTCGTCTATATTTAACAATAGGGAATATAACAGAACAAAGACGGCTTCAATATGTCATTAAATCTGGTGAACGACTAGAGGCTGTACATACTTTTTTTACCTAATGGAGCAACAGTTGGTCGTGGTGAGACGTGACCGATGGACCGAAGCGTGTAATTGCTGATTATTAGAACACATATAGGGGGGCTGAGTATCTTAATGTATGCATGGGTGTGGACTCATGTTTATTGGTGTGTTTTGCTCCATATGGGTGCATATACTTTCCTTAAAACCAATGTGTGAGCATACAAAGTGTACAACGTGTGTGTGTGTCTGCAGCAGTGTGAGTATAGAGACTTATTGCGGGTATAAATCAAGCCCTCTAATTGGTCAGGAGCTATAACCGCAGCATGAGGTTCCACCTCAGGCTGCTGCTAATTGGCAACCTGCCGTGTAGCGAGGCGCACCATTGGTCCAAACTCTGAGTCATTCCACAGCGGAGCCTCAACAGGTGGACTGTATGTGTGTTTGCTTTACCGTCTCCTACCTGTGTGTGTGTGTGTGTGTGTGTGTGTGCGGCGTATCCTTATTTCACTTGTGTTTGGACGACCACAGACGTGCAGTGAGCATGTGTTTGTATGTGTAACACAGGATAATTAAAGGTTATTTACACCTGACAGGGCCTCGGAAATTAACACGTTTTTAATCCTCCCACAGAGCTGAGACAACGTAGGTTTAACCCTTTGATGTTTGTATCTTATGTTAAATGGAAGTTGAATGTGAGACTTTGACTAGTTGTATAATCAAGGTAAACTTTATTATCCGCGAGGGGCAATTTGTTCTCCAGCCAGCAGTTTCACACAGACAACAAACCAACAATAAATACAATAAATAACCCATTAAAAACAATAGCACCAACATTACAAAGAGTTATTCAGCAGAATAATGGCTGCCGGAACCAAAGAATTCCTCATCCTATTGGTCCTACATTTAGGAATACTGTATCTGCGACCTGATGTCAAATGTCAGATGGACATCATACATCATGAACCAAAACGGAGAAGAAAAAATGTAACGTTACAAGCTGTTTTGCTTGAAGAATCTTTTATTTTTGCAGATGTGTCCTTATTTGTACTGAACAGTCAGTGTCAGGTTTGATTCGTGTGTGTGTATGTGGTTTAGATGAACTCACACCTGTCTGTGCTCAACTTAGAGAAAAGGTCAGATTCATGGTCAGATGGGCGGCCATGGCTCAGATGGTAGAGTGAGGGTTGGCGGTTCGATTCCCGCTCTGTCCCAGTCATGTGCTGTTGTGTCCTTGGGCAAGACACTTCCCCCTCCCTGCCTCCAGTGCTACTCACTCTGGTGTATGAATGTTTGGTGGTGGGAGGGGCTGTAGGCGCAGACTGATGGTCTGCCCCAGGACAGCTGTGGATACAGATGTAGTTTACCACCACCAGAGGGAGCATGTGAGAGCGAATGAAGAATGGATCTACTGTACGGCTTTGAGTATGCGTTCATAGAAAAGCGCTATATAAATCTAATCCATTATTATTATTATTACTATTATTATTATTATTATTAGATTGTACCTAAAAGATCTAATTTTACGGCTTTAGAGAGTAGTTGTGGTAAAGAGAGTCGAGCACAAAAACCAGATTATGAACTAAGGGGATTTTTGTGTTCCAGAAATACTAGCCTAATAGTGCAGGTGTTAAGCAAGAGCTGTGCACATTTTCTTAGAATTAGCTTATGGAGTGACTGACATGTTCTGCCCAGTAACTACCATTAACCAATAGTAAGCAGACGACGAATGATGTCATTGAATAATGGGAGTGTCCAACAGTCACTAAAGACTATAAAAAGTCATAAAGGAAACTCTTTTTTTGACTTTGTGTTTACTTTTTCTCTCTGTGACTTTTTTTGCAGCTTTTTCTTTTTCTCTCCGTGATGAAATGTGTGTTTGATGCTAGATTCTTTTTGTAACTTTTTCTATTTTTGCCTGAAGCAATAAATCCAGCTTTTGTTTTAACTTTTTAAAACCTCAAACCTTATTTTTTGGTGAGTTCTTCCTTTTCTCCTGGTTTGGTCCGTCCATCTGAAACATAACTGGTGAATTAATTTAAATTGTGTGACTCCCCCCTCTGGTAAGCAGCCTAAATGAAGTAGTCTAGAGCCACCGTTGGTCTAAAAACCTCTAGAACACGCAGCCTTTTGTCCAGATAACCGGAGATTTCCGGTACCGAGGTGGTTTAAAGTTAAAAGAAACTGGGGCAGTAGTTCATTAACTGAAATAAACTGTGGTTTTTGAGATTTACTGTTTGCTGCAAGTTTACACCTTGAAGACCCAAACAGCCACTGGTGACTCAAACCATCTACTGATCTAAACTGTTTAATACCTGTTGATCTTCTAATCCTATCAATCCATGTCAATAATTGGTGTAAAATACAGTTTGTCATCTTTTCATGGTCATCAGATATGACCCATTTGGACGTTCAGAGGCTCCGTAGTTACCGTGGAAACACCGTCATCTTCTAAAACACTGATTCATCAGTTAAACCCATGGAGTTGGATCAATGACAGTGGATGGACACACTGGGTTTAAGTTCAGTTATTGAGAGATTTGGTGAAAAAGTTACCATTTCTAAAATGTTCTCTGTTTTTGTTATAATAAACGTTGAATGTAATATCAGCTTGATGATTAAAGTACATGATCAGTAAATTAAATATTGGTAAATGCTTGATTGTCACTGAAAAAATGCAAAATACAGAGGATAATATTATAATAAATGGTAATAAATCACTTAAGGAAGGTTAAATAGAGAGAAAAATTCATTTGGGAACTGACACAAAAGCAGCACTGGGTCTTTATGGGTTAAATGAAAAAATGCCACATCAGGCCCCGCCCCCTCCAGGTTGTTCAGTTCTTCGTCTTTTCATGGTCATCAGATATGACCCATTTGGATGTTCAGAGGCTCTGTAGTTACCGTGGAAACACCGTCATCTTCTACGACGTTGATTCCACAGTAAAACTCATGGACTTCAGTCTGTGACAGTGGATGGAGACGCTTATTTTTACATTCAGTTAATGATATATTTACTGGAAAAGTCACTTTTTTTAACAAAGTTCTCTCTGTTTTTGTTATAATAACCCTCAAATGTAACATCAGAATGTGATTAAAGTACACGATCAGTACATTTAACCCTTTCATGCATGAATTATGAGAACCTCAGTTGAGCTTTTTTCCCCGAGTGTTTTTATTCGTCTTTTGGCATGAAAAAAACAATGTGATTGAAATTTTTTTATGTACCTATTTTTCATGGCGTTACAAAAAGGTCCACTCAGCTGGACACCATGCGTTTAATTTTTGAAGCAAAAAACACAACAAAACATGTATTTAAAACCCATCATCAGAAAGTGATATACTGTGTAGAAACTATGAAATAAAACATTTTTCATGCAGCTAATCTGATGTTTTCTCACATTTTAACATACTCTAATACTAGTTGTTACTAACTTAATGCAGACGATATGCAAAAAAAAAACACAAAAAACACTTTTTGATTAAGAAAACTGTTCATTACAGTCTAATAACAATTAATTGATTTAACACGTTAGTGCAGATCAGGTTTATCAAGAACAGCAAAGTTACAGTAATGAACTGAATTACAGTGTCTGAGATGATGCATTAGTGTCCACTGTGTTGGCTGGTATGGAAATAAAACAACAAAACCTATGAATTTACAAGAGAACAGCTGGAGAAGAACTGACCACTGGAGTGACCACTATGTATGAAAGGGTTAGTATGGGAAAATACCAGATTTTCACCGATAAAGTGCGAAATAAAGAGGATAATATAATAATAAATGGTGATAAATTACTTAAGAAAGGTTAAATACAAGAAAACTTCATGTGGGAACTGCCATAAAAGTAGCACTGGGTCCTTATGGGTTAACATTGCATTGTGGGTATGTGAGTTGGTATGTGTGTATATGCATCTTCATCATCTGCAAAGAAGTTAATATTGTCTTGAAATGTCAAGTGTCTGACAGGTTTTCACACTGTCTGAACAAAAATTTTAATGACACAGTTGAGAAGAAATCATGCCTATTTACATTTATCTGTTATTACACTGGTCAACAACAAATTTATTGTTTCAGTTTTTTGAGCTGATTTAGGATAATTTTGGTGCTGAATCCAAAAATCACATGAATTTTGCTCGATCAGGTCAACTTTCTGAACTATCCTACATATTGGCTTTTGAACATTTTTGCTTACATTTATGGGCATTTTCACATCATATGATACAAATTCTTTCATATTTCTTGCAATAAACGAGTTCTGAAGATTTGACTTTTGCCAATTTATGATTAATGTTTTTTTTAATATTACAGGTGAATGAAATGGCTTCGACTAGAAGATCTTGCAAAAATAAGCCTGACGTGTTCTGCTACATCTGTGGTGAATACACCATTGTACCTAACAGGAATCAAGTCACAAGTTTCATAAAGTTTCATAAACCTATTTTGGGTGAGAACTATATAAAAAATCAACTGATAAAGTCACAAAAATGTAATCAGTTTTGTGAGGAGATCCAATTTTTCAAAATCAAATTAGCAAAAAAACCTGACCTGATTGAGAAAAACAGGTGTCATTTTTGGGTTTAGCGGTGCAAAATGGTCCGAATTCAGTTGAAAAAACCTAGACAAATTGTAAAAAACATTATTTTTTGTAACCCAGTGTTATATGGTTATCTATTCGTACACAGGTGTCAAACATGCGGCCCGGGGGCCAAATCCGGCCCGCCAAAGGGTCCAATCTGGGCCGCGGGATGAATTTTTGAAATGCAAAAATGACACTGAAAATAGTAACAATCAGTGGTGTCAAAATCCTTTTAGTTCAGGTTCCACATACACTAATCCTAACCCTAACGCATGGGATCACCTGTGATTTAGCCTCTTAACACTGTCCTTTTTTTTCTTTTTGCTTTAGTATAAAAAGTACCAAACTGGTGCCATGGCAGAGTCAAAAGACTGAGCAGAACTCCAGCTGCACTTTAACAGAAACCCATTTAATCAGTTCCTAATCCTGAGCTGAAAAAGTTGTACATATCCTGGATCACATTATCTATTTACAGCAATTTAATCAGTTAACAAAAGGCTATTCTCACCTTCCCACAGAGCAGCTAATAAAACCTAATCAATCCTTTTCTCTGCCTTCATTAAGCTTTAATGAACGTTTGAAGTGCTGTGTATCTAAAAGGCTGCAGTGTGTGTTTTATCACATCTTGTTGTTGACCCGTGTGTGTGTGTGTGTGTGTGTGTGTGTGTCTGTTGGAGTGTGACGCACACAAGGATATATATAAAAAAAAAAAAAAAAAGTAAAATTAAAACAACAGCTCCAGAATGAAAAGTAAAGAAAGATTTTGAGTCACTATATAAAGAAATGACAAATTTAGAGAAGCTCAGATACATCCTGTTGGTGGTGTGTGTATGTGTGTGTGTGTGTGTGTGTGTGTGTGTGTGTGTGTATGTGTGTGTGTTTTGAGCTCAGATCAATGCCTCCAGTCAATTAGCGGTGTAATGATTTAATCAATGCGCTCTCCGTTAGGACCATCATTACTTCTCAGGCAATTTATGATACAGTCGTGTGTGTGTGTGTGTGTGTGTGTGTGGGCTCACTCATGTGGACAGTGTGTATCCGAGGTGTGAATGAAGTGTGTGTGGATGAAGAAGCGAGAGCGGCCAAACAGATCAATGGCATCGATGTGACCTTAACCAGCTGAGGAAAAACCACGTGTGCGCACGTGTGTGTGTCCTAAACACATGTGTGTGTGTCCTAAACACATGTGTGTGCTTATGAAGGGAACTATTAATAAACTCCGGGTGCTTCTGGATTCAATCAAACATGTCCACAGTGTTCTGTCCAACAGAACAGAACAGAATACAGTCCATTTAAAGCCTGTTGGCGTTGTAATCATGTCAGAAAATGAAATAACTTCTGTTTAACCCTTTCATGCACAGCGCTCACTCCAGTGGACAGCTATTCAAAGGTGGTCTCTTGTATATTCATATATATTTGGTGATTTATTTTTATTTATTTATTTATTTTTTGCATATCTGAGTAATAACTAGAGACCCAGGAAAGGAAAAGTTTGGGCTTTTTTACATTTAATAATTGTCTTGATTGTTTTTTCAGACAGATTTTATTTATTTATTTTTTAATTATGGATTGTCCTTTGCAGTGGACAGCATTTATGTATGTATGTATGTATGTATGTATGGATGTATTTATTTATAAAGCTGTAAAACTCTTGTCCCCTACAGAGGACACAAATGCATTGCTGGGTCTCACAAAGATTCTTACCAGCGATGGGTTTGTACAAATCTTTCATTTGGTACGAAATCTGAAGTTCGTAGACTTTTGTGGAGGGAGGCTGGTCAGTGTATCTGTTAGTAATTGGATTTTCTTTCCAGAAACAAAAGAAAAAACTAGTGGTTAATTGATTTTTGTTTTAAAATAGAAGAATTAAAATTGAATTTCACGGTGTTTTTCTTTTTCAGTGTCCAAACAGATAAACCAAATTTTAAAAAATAGATTGATTTTTGCTTTCTAATAACAAAAAAGAAAGTTACTACCTGAGAGAAATGGAAGAACAGACTAAAAACGCCTGTTTTTTTTGTTTTTTTTGTCTGAGACTGGATGTTATTCATTTTTAAGGAAAGAGCTCTAATGCCTGGGTCACAAAGAACCACTACATGCTGAAATTAAAAAAAGACATAAATATGACTAAATAATAAATAAACTGTTGATTTTGTGGGGCCTGTCCACAGACTGGGCTGCAGCTCCTCTGGCATCGTTCATACAAGAAGGAAAACTGTGGAAGGACTTTAGCAGATTTATTATCGACCATGTTTTCAGCAACTTTGTCAAATCGTGGAAAAATGTATACCCCCCCCCCCCCCCAAAAAAAAAAAAAATACAAAATATATATATATTTATTTCTCTCACTTGCTAAATTTTCCATTCACAAATGTAAGTTCTGTAACACAAAACCAAATATTTTTTTTTTTGAAAGATGTTGAACTTTATTTAAAGCTTTTAGATAAGTCTGGAAACACAAAGGCTCTAAAAACCATCAGTATTTGTTCTGATTTCGACATTGTATTATAATAACTGTATACTCCTTCCCTCTGGTAAACTTGTTATTTTTTGTTGTATACATTGATTGTATAACTTACTTTTTTGAATTTAAAAAAATGCCTTGGTCACAAAGATTTTTTCGTACAATGGGTTTGTACAAATCTTCCAGTTCATACAAAATCTGGAGTTCATAGACATTCGTGGAGGGAGCGCGACTTTTGGTCCATTTTTCCATTCCTGACAGGCTGTAACTTTCTGTTTTTGTTTTTTTTTAATTAGTAAAAGAAAATGATAAGCAATCCATTTTTAAAATTGGGTTCATCTGTTTTGACACTGAAAAAGAAAAACGCCTTGAAATTCAATTTTAATTCTTCTATTTTAAAGCAAAAATCAATTAATCACTAGTTTTTCTTTTGTTTCTGAAAAGAAAATCCAATTACCAACAGATACACTGACCCACAAGTTCATGGTCTTTAAGGCATTATTATTATTATTATTATTATTATTATTATTATTATTATTATTATTAATAATACTTTTATTTTATTTTATTTTATTTTTCTTAATCTACACACGTGTTTAAGGGTGAACCATAGTGATGGTGTTCATGTTGTATTTGTAGTTTCTCAGCTGTTCCTTGTATCTTCATCAGGTCAGTTTGATAAATACTGTGATGGAAAATCAGTATTTCATTATTATATTTTATAACTATCTCTGATTATCATATCTGATGCATTCCTTGAACCTCAGTATTCCTCATGCTCATATATTACTGCTTAAATGTGTCTGTGACGAGCATTCTAAATGTATGATTTATTTGAACTAGTCATAATTATTATATTATTATAGTCACAGTTCAACCGTTTACTTAATAGGAAACACTTCAAAATGTGTTTAGAGAACAGACGCTTTCACAGACATCCACTCAGTGCAGAGATATACTGTTAATATTAGAAATATTGTGTCTGATCATATTTTATGTCTATGTTTTTCGTTCTACTTGGCTCTATCGTTATCTTATGCAAAATTTCATATTCGATTTTCTTACCTTATTTTTTTTAGTTTTTGTAATTTTATATTCACTCTATTCTTATTCTCTGAAGTATAGTTTTGTTTTTTGTTTTTTTTTAAT
Organism: Sphaeramia orbicularis; assembly: GCF_902148855.1. NCBI lineage: Eukaryota > Metazoa > Chordata > Actinopteri > Kurtiformes > Apogonidae > Sphaeramia > Sphaeramia orbicularis. Next base: position 3,464,980 of record NC_043957.1, read on the forward strand.
TAATATTGTTTCACTAACTGGAGTAACACTCCTAATTTCATTGTACAAACAATGACAATAAAGGCTTCTATTCTATTCTATTCTATTCTATTCTATTCTATTCTATTCTATTCTATTCTATTCTATTCTAGTTTTTCTTCTCTTCTCTATTCATATTCATATTCATATTCATTTTCTATTCTATTCTATTCTATTCTATTCTATTCTATTCTATTCTATTCTATTCTATTCGTGTTTTTTCCATGGTATTATTGCTGATCTTTACTAACTTATTACAAGCGTAAACATAACTTTTCCTTTGAACAAACGCTCTTTTTGTCTGAAGTTTTCACAAAATGAAAGTTGGACTTGATGTAATTAACCAAAGTGATATTTTAATGAGGAAAAAGCAACTATGCATGTAATCCAATTAAATTGGCAGCCTGCTGACCCCGAATCAACCTGAGGTCCTTCGTCTGGAACCAACAACATGTAGGTTTTGACATTTGGCTGATTGGCCTGTATCTGTAAAAGGAAGGGCTGGAGTTAAGCGCCTGTGTGAAAACGTCTATCGCTGCAGAACACTGCTTTCCATAAAGTGTAAAGCTGCAGCTTTAAGCTCATAAATCTCTTTCCTAGAGGGGATGGAGCTAATTGCCAATGCCCTACAACAGGTGTACTTGGCTGTTTACAGCATGTTGTCAGAGATAGTGACGATTAAACATTGTAACAGCTTGTGGGAGAGATCATTAATTCGCTTTCTCACAAATTCTGCAAATTTTGCTGAGATTTACGAGTTCCCCATAGCAATAGTTGGGCTCTGTTGGAAAGCAACGGGAGGAGGCTTTTCTGAAGGAACTCTTATAATAGTTCGACATTGTTTTTCAGAAGAGTCTCAATAAAAAGTAGTGCTCAAGTGGACTCGAGTGGAGAGATTTGATCCATTACCTCAGTTTAGTCCCACTTCTGTTGGTGCTTTAATTAAATAGTGGTTTTTATTATTTTACACCAGAAAAATTTAACAAATTCAACGTACAGATCCCAGATCTGTGTAATAGATGCAGAGAGGATAAGCAGGATACAGAGACCACGCAAAGCCACTGTTTATAAAATCACACACATTAAAATTTATGGATTTGGTTCCATTTAAAACAGCGCAGATAATGTACAAAGCAAGAAATAATCTACTGTCAGGTAATGTTCAGTGAAAGAGAAGGAGGATATGATCTGAGGGGAGACCGAAATACAGATATTTGACTATTAGATTATTTATGTCATATTCTAAACACAGTGTTTAAATGTAATAAATGAATATATCTATGCAAAATACATTTGAATATAATGTTGATATTATTTGTATGTTGTAAATATTGTAGAAAAAATGTATATGATATTGATAATTGAAATAAAACATGTTTAATTTGATATTTACTTTTCTTGTCCATCTGTGACGCTGCCATTTGTCAAAACTCTTGCTGTTTAGGTTTGATCGAATATTTTTTCCTCTAACCACTTATTCGGTTGTAAAATAGAGGGTTTAAGGCGGGGGTGTCAAACTCATGTTAGTTCAGTTCCACATACAACCCAATATGACCTGCAGTGGGCCGGATGATTGAAATAATGACACAATAATACAAAAATAATATCAATTCCAAAATTTGTATGTCTGATTTCTATGTTTTAGAGTGAAAAAAATAAAATTATACTATCAAAATTCTTACATCCTTTAAAAAAATGTGTAAAAACATGAACAACCATGACCAAAATTAAATTTATCAAGAAAAAAAGTTCAATTTTAACAATTTATGCCAGTATTTGGCCTCATCTTCTCATTTTCACATTCATTAAAACTTGCAGATCACAGTGGATCTACAAATACAAAAAACATTTAATAACAGACAGAATATCGGTACAGTTACTCTTAATTTTCAACATTTCAGGTCATTCATATTTGTTCAGGTTTTTCACAGTTTTTGTAAAAGGCTAGTCTGTAAATGTTAACATTTTTGTGTAATTTGACTTTTTTTTTTTTACACTAAAACAAAGGAAAAAAATTGTGGTTTTCATTATTTATACTTTATTATGATAGTATTTTAGTGGTCTGACTCACTTTAGATGGAACTGACCTAAAATTATTTTTGACATCCTTGATTGTTAATATCTTCAGTGTAATTTTTGTGTTTCACTAATCCATCCTGCTGGCCGGACTGGACCCTTTGGCGGGCCGGTTTTGGCCCCCGGACCACATGTTTGACACCCCTGGTTTAAGGTACACATTGAATACATTTTAGGATGAAAATGTCAGAGGAACTTCACTTTTGAAAACTTTGTAATTCTTGCAAAAATAGACATTATTTTTTGTCCATCTGCGACGCAGTAGTTTTTGATATTTTTCATTAAAAAATATTTGAAACTAAATTTTGCCCTTTGAGTATATTTAAGATGGCATTTAGACCTTTACAATTATCTGTAATATTTGTCTTAACCCTATAACGCCAAACGTATCATATTTGATACATGAGTTTTGAAGCCCTCTATATGATCAGTGTGATTTTTTTTTCTTGAAAAACCTGATGTATACAATTAGATACATACACAGATAATACACAGACAATCCACCAGGGGGAGGAGTTCATTCACCAGAGGCCTTTAGTGACACTACAAGACTGACATTAATGAGGAAGGAGGAAAAACTGGGACCATTTTGAAAAGGAATTAACAATTTATTAGACATGCTTGTGTTATATTATGTATTTGTTTGTTCAAAAATAATCATATTTGAGCATTGAGACCTGATGTATCAAATATGATACAAAATTAAAACTCATACATGGAAATTGATTTTTGAAAAAAAATATTTTTGGTTGTTCAGAAGGACCAATAAAGGCTCCAGTTTCAAAGAACTGGAGTTTTCTGTCAGTGATTTAATGGTTCAGGTTTTACAGGGTTAAACTTGTCTGGTTCAAAAGTTATGAGTCAAAAAGTAGTGGGCGGTCCATTTGTGACACCCCTGACCACGCCCATTTAGGAATCTTGAAGTTAACATCTAAAACTGAAAGTAAAACAATGTAGATGTAAAAAAGTTTTCCCTCAAAGTCAGTATTTCCAACTTTGTCGATATTAATTTGTAGTTTATAGAACATACTATTAGCATAGATTAGGCTAATTGGTCCATCTCTAGTTATTTAAATCGTAACTACTATGATGTCATTTATTAGCATCTGAACTGATGTTTTGAAACCTGGCATTGTCGCTGTGTTGGGTTTATACAACTAAAAAGGGACCATATTTGGAAAAAGAGGCGAAGCTGTGAGTCATCGAAGAGCTGCTACATACTACTTTACAGGTAGGAAAAATAGTACTTCATGAAACTTTTGCATAATAAAGTCAATTTTTAAGCCTGTTAGTATAACTTATTAAACAGAAAAACTACTAGTCACACTACAGTATTAATAATACTGCAAAAATTTAAAAATGGACCCTATTATTAGTTGGAATTTCCAAATAAAACAACAAGACCAGAACGACTGACCTTGTATTTTAACACTGAAGTCTATGGGAGTACCCTCTAGAGGTTATTAGTGGTATTACACCTTCAAATGCTTCCACACTGGCTTCACTTTCCTCCTTTTGAAAGAACTTTACCACAGAAATAAACGGTCAGCTTTTTTCTCCAGCCTCTTGAACAGTTTCCGGCCACTTCTGATTGGGGAGATTGATTTTCTTGAACATTTATCATTTTCAAAACCTTGTGCTAAGAGATGAAAATTATGTGGCAGCGGTGGTTTCAACCGTTATTTCAGGTTATTTTGAGGGAAAAAAAGGCTGTTCTTTGTGTGCTCGAATGGTAATTATCATTAGTGGACCTGCTGGGGTTCTGAGGAGGTCATGTAGAAGGAAACATGCGAAATGAAACTCAATGTATTTTGGTTTCAATATATTCTGACAAGCCGACACACACAACTTTGGACCAATGTACAGTAATATAATGTTCTATTCAGGCAATAACAGGAAAAAAAGGCTATGTTTTAATCCTGACTTTACCAACACTCATACACTTTCATGATTCTGAAAAGTACGGATTAGACTGAAAACCTGCTTTTCTAGTTTATGAAGCGTCTTTGAGTGTCCAAAAAAGCGCTATATAAGTGTGATGTATTATTATTTTTATTATTATTATTATTATTAAGTAAGTAAGTAAGTAGATTTTATTTATAGAGCACTTTTCACAGACAGGGTCACAAAGTGCTTTATCAAATCAAGTTTACAGAAACCCAACAGAATCCTCCAGGAGCAAACACTTGTGACTGGTGACAGTGGCGAGGGGAAAAACTTCCCTTTAAGAGGCAGAAACCTGGAGCAGACCCAGACTCCTTATTATTCAGAGCTCCATTATTAAGAGCAACAAGAAGCTGCATCAAACACAACACAACAGTGACGCAGGACGTAACCCCGCCCCCAGGTGAAATGTAACGTAACAGTATCCATGACCGGCTCTGTGGGAACAAAATGTGGTTACTGCTTATTGTCACAGTGCAAATGCTAATATTTGATTGGCTCCGTGGCATCAGACAAACAGATGTTTGGTGCCACAGTACTGTAGTGGTTGGAGCCGTTGCCATTTAAAAAAGGCTTGAAAATCTCCCACGTCAGGCTGCAAATGTCAAGTGGACTCTGAATCCACTGCTGCATTTCTAAGTTATTTCCATATCATTAAGTTAAATGCCAGCCTGTAACATGTACAGTATGTGTGTATTTGTATGTGAGTTCAACACTGACACTGAACGACAGGCGATTCTTTGGCCGTGTTGTTAAATCCTACTTTTTATGAAGATACTACCGACTCAAAAGATTTTATTTGAGAAGTGCTTATGACTGAATCTGTCATTTTTACCATTGTACATGAAAAAGCATGTGGCCTTTGTCATTCTTTTACCCGTTTGTTCTCCTTTCACCAACACAATGTGCACAAAATGTAATGCTGTGTCGATCTGAAATGAATACTTTGAACCTTATATATAGGAGGTTATGTAAAGCAAAGCCGGTCATTATCACGGAGTGAACCCTGCGAAGGTGCTGCACATAAAAGATGGACCAACAGTTAGTGCAGCTACTTACAAAAGAAGGCAGCGATTTAAAAACACCATGCTGATTTGAAATAAATCAGTCAGTGCTGAGCCCACAGCAGGTCACGTATTCATAGCAATTTATCCGAAATAACCGACTAAAACCACCATTGACCAATCAGCCATGTATTCAACAAATTCATGGAAAGACTTGATGGTTATCCATATGTTTCAGGCTTATCCAGTGGAGACTGAAGTAAAATGATGAAAAAAAATCTAATATTTTTATTTGAAGACACTTGATAAGACTCAGTTTAATCCTCAGTTTTCAAAATGCATGGCTATAATAAGTGTCATGGTGACACTGACATCTCTGTAATAATTAAATAAAACCTCATTATTTAGTCCATCTCTACAAAAAGAAAGCATTACCACTACACATCCTTTTACATATTCCTCTGCCTCTGAAACCCAAAACCACTGATAACATTAATAAAATAAAAATAGTGCCTATCTTAGAATGTAATGTATATTTATTACTCAAACTAAACTGTGAAAAAGTAACTATCATTAATCTTACTCTAATATCAGTACATAAATAGAATATAAATCCTTCTGTAATGTATTTCAAAATTCATGTGCTTCATAACATAATTCAGTTCTATGTTAATATTTCTATTTTTACCTGGAAAAGACCTCTAGTTAATATGTCAGGAACAAAGTAATAAAGTAGAAAACAAACAAACAAAAAAAAAACACGGTCTAAATATCTACAAACCTAACAAAGCAGCATGCGTCATAACAGGTCGTGAAGTGATGGATACTTGGATGCATTATGGGGGGTTTGAGTTGACTAAACTGTTCAGAAAATGTGCTTTAGAACCTTCAAATGAAACTAGAGTCGGTAGAATTATGCCAAATGTGCTACACAATGAAAGCACAGGACGTCCATAAAGTCTCTTTACAATTTAACAAATTCATTACAAAAGCAAATGAACAGACGAATGTGTGGAAAATATTACAAAATGAAAAGTAGACACTGAAGTTTTTTTGTTCGCCTTTAATCCACCTCTATATGGGACCATAAACAGAATATAAATCCTTCTGTAGTGTATTTAAAGATTCATGTGTTTCATAACTAACCAACTATAAGTCAGCGGTTCTGTCTTTTTCTGTGGGCCCCCCCTTTGGAGGACAAAATCTCCAGGCCCCCCCAACCCCAGCAACACTGTAACAGTGGTGCAATTATAACTTTTACTGAAAGAAACGTCAATATTGTAACAATACTTTTTGCTTTTCCTTGACTAATTTGTTGTTCAAATTAAAAATAACTTAGATTTTTACTTGAACGATACAAATAAACTCAACCAGACTTCTCCGAGACAATATTTTTCCAAATAAAAATTGAAAATGCGCAATTATCTTAAAACTATGACAATAAAGTTACTTTTTTTTAGAACAACAAACAAATGTTGGTGATAAAGATGAACATTTTAACAGTACCAGTGGCTGCAGTGAGCCTGTTTCCATTGCACATCTCAGAACATGAAAGTGCAAACTGTAGAAACTGTGCAAAAACACAAACATTCCACATGTTTCTTTTCCAGTTCAGTCCTTGTCCATTGTCCAAACCTAAACTCTTTGTCTAGTCTAGTGACAGATCACCATGGCAGTAGATTTGTTTGTTGTACGTCCCTAAAATGAGTCCAGGGTGCTCCAACACTAAAATATTAGTTCCACCTGATAGATGTTCGAACCTGAAGGAGAAAAAAAAACAACCACCCAGGAGAGATCACATGCCCCCCTGGCCCACCCCACACTTTGAGAAACACTGTTATAAGTTAATATTTCTATTAGGGATGCACTGATACCACTTTTTTCCAGACTGAGTACGAGTACTTACATTTGAGTACTTGCCGATACAGAGTACCGATATGAGTCCTTAATAATCCCATTCCAGTTGTTAGTTCCTTTTGTAAATGTGCTTTATTGTCGTTGTCATTAGTCTGACTGGAACAAAGTGCTGCTACTGACATTTAATGTGTTGGAATGAGCGTTTGTCAATTGATCCACCAGGGGGCGCCGCTCTTAACCCCTTCATGCATACTGGTCACTCCAGTGGACAGTTATTCTACAGCTGTTCTCTTGTATATTCATGGATTTTTTTTTTTTTTTTTTTTTTTTTTACACATATCTGTATTAAAGTTTTAAGACACTACATATCTTTTCTGACATGAATTGGTAACATTATGTAAATCTCATAAGCATAAACCCCCAGAATCACAAGCCCCCCCCATAGTTTTCACACAATTTATCAGTAAATACATGTTTCTGTGTCAAAAATTAAACATATGGTGTCCAGCTGAGTGGACATTTTTGCAACTTCATGAAAAATAGATTCATAAGAATTTTTTTTTGTTCATTATTATTATTATTATTATTTTATTTATTTATTTATTTTTAATTTATTTTTCAGAAGAAAATTTTCAGTCGCATTGTTTTTTTCATGCCTAAAGAGGAATAAAAACACTCAGAAAACTCTCAAAATTTTGATTAAAGTTCTCATAATTTGTGCATGAAAGGGTTAATTAGCCATACCGGACAAATACCACGAAGAAGAGGAAAGTTTTATGTGAAGAAGAAGAAGAAAGTCTGTAATTACAAACCTGTAGACGACAGAGGTAACACTAATGTGATACTAATGCTGCAGCGTTTTCTCTGGTAAGGTTTAAAAGTTTAGCTTCAGCAGGAAGAGAAAAGACAAATGAGTGAGAAGTTTGGTTTTCACTTCCGCTGGCGGCGGTCCGCACCGCTCCGTACTCCCACTGGTATTCTCTGTCTGGGTACTCATCCTCCATCAGCTGGAAAACAGATGAATGTACGCAGAAGACGGACAGAAGGCTGCGTCTGTATCTGTCCGTGTCTTTAACGTTACTGTCAGTCAGCCTTACTTTGATCACCATCATTTCTTTGGTTAAATCTCCATACACATTATTCCTCCTCCTCGTACCTGCTGCACTGAACTGGGAATGTCACACGGACAGAAGTGGGATCGGTGCATTTGTATCGGATTACCGTATTTTCCAGACTATAAGCCGCTACTTTTTTCTCATTTTGAACCCAGTGATGCAGCTCCAGTATAGATTTATACGGGCTAACGGCCTCCAGGGGGCGCTCTAGCAGGAAGCGCAAAAGTGAGACAGACAGGAGGAAGAGGTGATGAAGAGGAGGAGTTTAAATCTGAACTTTGAAACAATCATTTTGTGTGTCATGCACAAACCCTCATCATGGAAAACACACCAAGAAATGCAGATTTTGCAGCTTTTAAGTTAAAACCAATCAATGCATCTGTCTAAGAAGGAAATAGAGCTGCAGCACCGAAGTGCCATTGAGCAACAACGGAGGAGAGACTGAGAAGGAGTGTGACGGAGCCTTTGAGGATGTTCAACTGAAGAACACTGAAGAAGACGACTGCAGTGGTTTAATGAGCAGAAGAAGATGAAGACACAGATCAGTGACTGTTGTGGGTTTTTGAACCAGTCGTGTTCCAGATGTTTGACTGACGTGTTACAGACACTGTTTGGAAAAAAGCAGTGAAGGGATGGAAATAAATATTAAATAATCTGTCTGTTTACCATCTTTTCTTTCATGTCACAGCGTGGACACCTGCGCCTTATATTCCGGTGCGCCTTACAGCCCGGAAAGTACGGTACTTTTACGAGTATGAGTACAAGTACACACACTGAGTATCGGAGCCGATGCTGATACTCGTATCGGTGCATCCCTAATTTCTTTTTTTACCTGAAAAAGACCTCACATGTCATATGTGAACGTCCAAATGGGTCATATCTGATGACCACGAAAAGATAAATAACTGTATTTTACAGCAGTTATTTCCATGTATTGATAGAATTTGTGCGTTAACAGGTATTAAACAGTTTAGTTCAGTAGACGGTTCTGATCGCTGGTGGATGTTTGGGTCTTTATGGGTTAACAGGACCTCTGGCTGACCGTCCATCGGTTCTATTCCCATCATCCCTCTCTGTCTGATTTCCGTCCTTATTCCTCTCTACACGTCTGGCTCAGATGGATTAAGCCAACACGAAGTGGATGGTTTAATTTCATTCTTCTTCTTTATCCTTCATTTATTTTCATCTTTACCTATTTCCTTCTGTCTGTATCCAAGCAGACCTAAAGCTGTGGGCCGGTGGAAAGGATTATTCAGCCTCTCTTTATGTTCATCATCCTGGGACGGTGCAGGATTATTCACAGAATGAATAATCCTGAAAGGCCTTTGCACATATTAAAGCCAAACATCCAGTGTAACAGGCTTCAGAATATGCTGCATGCACTTTGACCAAAAAAGACTAATCTCTGCTTCATGTTTGACTTGTCGCCGTTGGTTTCCACCTGTGTCCAGGTTCAGTCAGGTGGATAAGTGTCAGCTGACAGGCTTTAATTCTTTATTTTTCTATGAACAAGTCAGAGAAAAGCCCCAGAAGAAGCAGAATCATGCATAATAATAATCCCAGAGGATTGGGGTGAGGGGTGACTTAACCCATAAAGACCCAAACGGTCCGCATCGAACCAAACCATCGACTGATCTACACTGTTTCATACCTGTTGATCTGCTAATTCTTCTATTAATTACTGTAACGCATTACTTTGTAACTTGTTACACACAACTCCTTTTAGGCAAAACAACAAACTCACGGACATCGTATCTGACCAAACAGCAATAATCATGTACAAGGCAAAACAAAACAAAAAACAATTACCCGAAAATATCCCAAAAATTTGTAGAAATTGGGAGGGAGGTGATCAATTCAGAGGGGAACATAATTTCAAAATCAAAAACAGGACAACAGCCTTAAAAAGCTTGCGTTTATCAATTTCTGGTGTTAAGATATGGAACGATCTAAGTGAAGAACTCAAGCAAAGTCCAAACATGAACCAGTTTAAGAACATGTACACAAATATTTGGTTTAGCAGTTATTATTAATAATCATCATTACTGACTATTGTCCTTTACTCACTGATGTGGCACAGGGATTAGAGGCAGAGAAGCCTATGGGCATGTATATGTGTAGGTATGGAACAGTGTATATATGAATTTATACATGTATATGTAAGTGTATGTGCACGGGTATGTATATGTGCGTATATGCATATATGTGTATGTATGTATATGTAGGTGTATGTATGTATGATATATGTGCATGTGTGAATGTATGCATGTGTGCATGTATGTATGTATGTATATGTATGTATATATAATTATGTATATGTGTATGTATATTATATATGTATATGTGTATAGATGGATAGATGTGTGCATATATCGGTGTATATGTATGTATGTATGTATGTACATATTGTTGGTTCAGACACAGGGGTCAGAACTAATATAAGCCCTGCTTCTTCTCACTCCTTTTCGAATATGACTTTTTTTTTCTTTCTTTTCCGTGTATCATTATTTTATGCTTCCTTGAATTTTCATTTCTATATTACGTTGTGCAAAGAAGTCAAATAGTAGTAATCAGGAAGCTTGTATCATATCCATATTTGAAATAAATCAATAAAAACAAAACAAAACAAAAAACATCATTACTGACTATTGTCCTTTACTTATTGATATGGTATAGGGATTAGAGGCAGAGGAGCCTATGGGAATGTATACGTGTGTATGGAACAGTGTATATATGAATTTGTACATGTATATGTAAGTGTATGTGCATGGGTATGTATATGTGTGTATATGCATATATGTGTATATGTACGCATATGTGTATGTGTGTATATATATGTGTATGTGTGTATATATATGTGTATATATATATGTATATATATATATATATATATATATATATATATATATATATATATATATATATATATATATATATATGTGTGTGTGTGTGTATATATGTGTGTGTGTGTATATATGTGTGTGTGTGTGTATATATATATATATATATATATATATATATATATATATATATATATATATATGTGTGTGTGTGTGTGTGTGTGTGTGTATAGATGGATAGATGTGTATGTATATGGGTGTATATGTATGTATGTATATAAGTACATATTGTTGGTTCAGACACAGGGGTCAGAACTAATATAAGCTCTTCTTCTTCTCACTCCTTTTTGAATATGGCTTTTTTTCCCGTTCTTTTCCTTTTGCGTGCATCATTATTTTTTGCTTCCTTGAATGTTCATTTCTATATTATGTTGCGCAAAAAAGTCAAATAGTAGTAATCAGGAAGCTTGTATCATATCCATATTCGAAATAAATCAATAATAATTTTTAAAAAAACACCTCTGGTCGTGGATATGACCATCTGCACAATCAGTAGAAAAGTACATGCTTTCCAGTGCTAATATTGCAGTAAATGGTGATGAATCAAGTTAAATGTAGCGGAAAAGTAACAGAAACAACCCTGTGTCTTTAAATGTTAAAAGCTGGCATTACTCTAAACAGTGCAAAGTCATTTAATATCCTTTCTGTTCAACATGGAATTAAACCAGTGCATGTTTGCGCTGTGCATATGCTGGTTTACTTATGTATCAAACAGGAAGTCAGGTCTGATCAGAAGGCATCACATGCAGACGAGCATGTGCAACTGAATCAGGATTATATGTAAATACTGCAGATTCCTGGAACATGACTAATGTTCATGTAAGGGCATTTTTAGGGCCTAAATGTGCTTTTATAATGACATTTTTGTACCACGGCTGTTCAGTAAGTGGCCCCACCGTCCACGTTCACTGACTCTGGGTAATATAGTCACAGTGGACGGGATGGTATGTGCACATTTATGAGAACATTTATCCAGGAAGGATCCATGACTGCCCTTTTACTGCACGTGTCAGCTCTGAAATTGACCTCATAAAGATCATCTACTGCAGCTGAAGCAAACACAGCGCCCTCCTAATACAGCCGATGGCACTAATTGGCATGGGACTGACTATCACAGACATCACAACGCACAAATTCAGCCGCACATCATCCCAGTTTCCATCCCATGAGGACGTGGCTTAGCTTAGACACAGAAAAAGGCAAAGTGTAATTGGCCGGCCTGTGTTTGCCGTATTTTCGGTGTGTATTTGGGTAAAAACCGCCGAGGGTAAGACGGAGCATGAGGGCACGAGGAAGAAAGGGAGAGAAAAAAGAAACAGAGATCACAGGTATTGATTTTCTTACTTTTAGTGGAGGTGAGAAGGCAGGCAGGGATTTACCTGGTGGGGAGAGAGTGAGAGAAAATGTTGTTAGAAAACAATGAACACACACACACACACACACACACACACATATATATATCTATACAGAGGGAACAGTGGAGCTAGCTGTGGGGTAAGGCAGTGACAGTTGAATTATGGATTTCTGTATTGTGGCGGACAGAGAGAGAGGCCGCGAGTCAACTGGGCTTAGGTTTACAAGAGCATTGTCAAACTGACATCCAGCACAAACACAGGATTCTTCAAGTCCTCCATATGTGTGGACCGACCAGCTCCTGCCCTTTAGCACATGAATATATATATACTGTGGTGGAAAAATTTACTTTTTATGTTTTATACTCTTTATATTTTATACTGTTAGTACATCTTCTTTTAATGCTGAGTCATTATTCATTATGTGTGATGTTTACCACTCTGTAACACCCCCAACCCAGGAACGGAGTTCTTGCCTTGAGTTAAAACCCAAACACCTAAATGTCTGAATGTGTAGATAGAGGATGGCGCCTGCACTCCAGATTGGATCCAAGCAAGGTTAGAGTGGAGAGGTCATCATGACCTCTTCACGGAGCAGAGAAGGAGTAGTATGGGGTGGTACGATGTACGTAAGGAATGACATCATAGTTTGAGGGGGTTGGATTTGGTTCTATATAATCTTTAGTTTTCTCTTGTTTAATCAGACTTCACTTACAGAGTTTCTCTGTGATTGACTTCTCAATAAATGCATTTATTTATTTTAACTCTAACTTTCTCTCCTCCTCTTTGTGTGTGGGTTATCAGTTGAACATTTCCATAACAAATTGGCGTTGTCGGCAGGATTCCATGTGTGCTGTCGGGCGGGGAACGGAGGTTGGTGGACTGATCATCCTACGGGCCAAAAAGCGGCTGTAGCCCCGTGGTAAAACGACACCGCAGACGGGGGACCGGCCCCGAGCCCCGCCCGTCTCACCACTGGAATCGGAACTGAGTTCAACGCCACACACGGTGAGAAAGTTACAGTTTGGGGTGTTGGGCCTGTTACTCTCTGTGTTCCAAACTCACGTCACTGGGCACGTCACTGAAACAATAGTGGCGTGCGATTCGGGTTTATATATATATATAAAAAAATAAATAAATAAATAAAATAAAATAAAAAAATAAAAATGAAAAATAAAAAAATAATAAATAAAAAATAAGAATATATATATATATATATATATATATATATATATATATATATATATATATATATATATAGACCTGAGTCGGGTTGCTATTGTATGCAAATACAATAGAGTACAGGCGTTTTTGTGAGATTTTTTCGCCTTCAACCAAAAAGAAAATCGTATAAGGTTGCTACTGTATGTAAATACAGTAGAGTAAAGTTTATAACAAACTTGAAAGCGTTTTAGGTGATTTTTTCGCTGACAACTGAAAAGAAAAATCAGGGTTTTTTAGTATTTTGTTCGCCAAGGAACAAAAACCACTTAGAAGACGTTCTAAGTGTAAAAATGGGAAACAGGCCGGGGCACAGTGACGGGGGTGTGGACAGAGAGGCCCCTATTCCAAAACCCATGGGTAAAAAGAAAATATGGGGAAATTGTGCTTGAATGTGCTGATTATTGGGTAAACATGGGTATTTTTTCTAAAACGCCAACTTTGGGTGTGCAAAAACTGAATGAGTTAAAGGGAGGCAAAGAGAGAAAAAACAAGGTCAGGGAATTTAAACAATAGGAAACTTGTAACAAATGTTTTGAGATGTGGTGAATGAAGCAAAAACAAACTGAGGCATGTGTAACCGTAGATGACACCATCTAGCTGTGTTTTTTTCCCTTTATGCCTAATTTGTTAGAATATTTAAACCACTTCTTTTCATTCATAACTTTATACTTCCCTTGTATTTTTGTGCGACGTCTGTGCTACGTCTGTAAGATCTGGTAAATTATGCTGCTGGTTATAAAAACAGATATAAAACAGATTATACAGATTAAACAGTTATATTTTTGATTGTCAAGGAGCTTGAGCTCCGCCACTTTACCATATACTATATGCCCCCCCCCCCTTGTGTTTCTGTGCAGGCAGCGAAGTTGGTGTCCGGGTCTGGACGCCTGCCCACAAAGACGCCGCGAGAACCCGCCCCCCCCTCCCGGAACACTCAGCCGTAATTCCAGAACCGGCCAAACGTCAACGGGCCCCAGCAGGCCCCCCAGGTCTGCTGACCCCCGGCCTTCTCCACCACCGGAGCCGGACTCCACACAACCCGACTCCACCCCCGCTGCTGATGCTGCAGGCAGGGGGGAGGACTGACTTCTGGCACAGCTGCACAAATGCCCATGGTGGAAGTCAGCGGACCAGACGGTCCTGTTGTGGTGTTCAGGGCATGGACATTCACTGAAACATCTACCTGATCCACCCGAGGGACTTTCTGCACTGAACACAGACCCACCGGGTCCGAACTCAGGCGGCTTCTGGCTGCACAGATGACCCCTAGCCTCTGCCGGACGTTTTTTCCCACCTGAGGCTGTCTGTCTGCATGGACAAACCTGAAACAGGCCTGATGAGACAGTGGAAGATTCCAGACGCAGGGCAGGGGTCACTTTCATCAGACACTCCGGACTGGTCCACCCGACCCCCCCCGGGGAACAGCGTGGGCGGGGACCGGAGAACACTCGAGGCCCACCTACACCCGGAAAGGGGTGGTCCGACATGTGGAGGGGAGGGCCACCTCTGTGGCCAACCAGGACATGGGAAAAGGGACTGCCCACAGAGAAGGCGGGGCGGAGACAGCCACGTGGAGGGAACGGGGCAGGGGATTGGCTCGCGGCCCTGGAGGGCGGGTCTCCAGACACGGATTCCACACCCACTACAGCTTCTGCTGCACTGCCCAAGGGAGGAGGAGGTGACACACACACACACACACACACACACGCTCAGCTGTGTACTGACTCCTATCAGAAGCTCCCTGTGGTTGATCTTACTATAAGCAGGTTTAAGTTATTGTTTTTAGTAGATAGTGGAGCTACATACTCTGTGATCAGACATGTAGACTTAACACCTACACTAAAGTTGAGTGGAAAAACTATTATTTCTGTGTCGGCTGGTGGTAAACAGGACAGAGAGAGCTTTACTGTTCCGTTGACATGTGTTTCACAAGAATGTACTTTCTAACATTCTTTTTTTACTCGCACCCGTCTGTCCCATTAATTTGTGTGGGCGGGATTTGATGTGCAAATTGGGGGTAAAACTTGAATCGGGTCCAGAGGGGTTAACGATAACTCAACAAAACACAGTCGCAGGCACAGATCTCCACTCACATTGTGTGTACGCACACACAATGGTTAGGTATGCTGCTGGGTTACCAGATATATATATATATATATATATATATATATATATATATATATATATATATATATATATTTATATATATATATATATATATATATATATATATATATATATATATATATATATATATATATACGCAACAGTGGCGATTTCTGTCAGACTGCAGTGGAAGCCCGGCGTCCCCTAAAATTACGACAATTAAATGGTTAAATCTGTTCGGTTGTGTTGACATTTCATTGACTCCAAATGTGTTGGAACACGTTCATCTCTCAGACGAGTTCATTCAGAATCAGCTTTATCACAAATCAGTGGACTCCATGTTGTTCACTTCTCCTCCATCCCCGTGTCTGTGTTTTCTCCTCCATCTCTGCTCAGTGCATGTGTCTGCAGACTGTGTCCGTCTCTGGGCTTCAATGGGACTGAGTGGAACTGTTTTTTTCATTGACTCTAAACTGGACAGTAATTGGATAAATGACTCCATGTTGTCCCGCCCCCGGACACCGGGCGTCTCTGGGGGTGAATGGAGCTGTGGGCGGAGCTCGGCCGGGCTGGACACCAGAATCCCACGTGCTGATTGGAGGATCAGTTGAAAGGCTGAATCCCGTTTGATTGACAGCTGTTTTCAGATCTGCTCCTTCACTGACACAGTTCAGTTTAATACCGTCACACATTCTGCTGGGAAATCACAGAAACCACTACCAAATTACTGGTTCATTTCTTGCACTGTAAATAAAACACACTCATTGGACTTCCTTGTTTCAATTTAACATAATTTCAGCGTTTTCTTGTTTCAGTTCCATAATTTAATCATTTCTTGTTCAGTTTAATATTGTTTTGTAGATAGTTAAATCAATCAAACTGTCGGCTCGGTCGCAGTAAAAGAACATCTGTAGTTTCAAAAGGCTGAAGTCTGACACCCACAACACACTGGGCCAAGGCCGTCTGAGCAGACCAGCTCTTGTCAATAGTAAATATCACAGCGTGCACAATTATTAGGCAAGTTGTATTCTGAAGATTCATTTTATTTAGGGCTGTCAAAATTAACACATTAACACAGATTCATCCATCATCGTGATTAATCTGACTGTGACGGACACAGCTGCACAGGGGATCATCTCAACAAACACACCATCACCTTATTAGTTTACATATGTCATTATTTTGTATAAGTTTGGTTAGCAGCACATGGTCTGCAGGTACAGTCAGTCATTTAACAGACACAGTTTAGTTTATTTTGTATGTCTTTATTTTAACCCTTTCATGCACAAATTATGAAAAAAAAAAAAAAAAAAAAAAATATATATATATATATATATATATATATATATATTTTTTTTTTTTAATTGATTTTATCACTCAAAATTAGGCTAAAGTTGAAATGCATTTTGAGAAATATGGTTTTATTAAGAAGATATTTCACCTCCTGAGACCCAGGAAAGTACAAGTTTGGGCTTTTTTTAAATTAAATAATTGCTTATATTGGAAACATCATGATTCAACAGTTTTGTCAGATGCATTTTTTCAAATGTTTATGGAATGTCCTTTGCAATGGACAGTTTTTTTTTTTTTATAAAGCTGTGAACCTCTTGTCAATAGTAAATATCTCAGCGTGCACAATTATTAAGCAAGTTGTATTTTTGAAGATTCATTTTATTTAGGACTGTCAAAATTAACACATTAACGCAGATTAATGTGATTGTGACGGACACAGCTGCACAGGGGATCATCTCAACAAACACACCATCACCTTATTAGTTTACATATGTCATTATTTTTTTATAAGTTTGGTTAGCAGCACATGGTCTGCAGGTACAGTCAGTCATTTAACATACATCATTCAGTTTATTTTATGTCTTTATTTTAACCCTTTCATGCACGAATTATGAAAAAAAAAAAAAAATTATATATATATACTTTTTTTTTTTTTAATTGATTTTATTACTCAAAATTAGGCTAAAGTTGAAATGCATTTTGAAAAATATGGTTTTATTTAGAAGATATTTCACCTCCTGAGACCCAGGAAAGTACAAGTTTGGGCTTTTTTTTAATTAAATAATTGCTTATATTGGAAACATCATGATGCAACAGTTTTGTCAGATGCATTTTTTCAAATGTTTATGGAATGTCCTTTGCAATGGACAGTTTTTTTTTTTTTTTTTTTATAAAGCTGTGAACCTCTTGTCAATAGTAAATATCTCAGTGTGCACAATTATTAAGCAAGTTGTATTTTTGAAGATTCATTTTATTTAGGGCTGTCAGAATTAACACATTAACGCAGATTAATGTGATTGTGACGGACACAGCTGCACAGGGGATCATCTCAACAAACACACCATCACCTTATTAGTTTACATATGTCATTATTTTGTATAAGTTTGGTTAGCAGCACATGGTCTGCAGGTACAGTCAGTCATTTAACATACATTGTTCAGTTTATTTTGTATGTCTTTCTTTTAACCCTTTCATGCACAAATTATGAAAAAAAAAAAAAAAAAAAAAAATATATATATATATATATATATATATATTTTTTTTTTTTTTTTTTATTTTATTTTTATTTTTTTATTGATTTTATTACTCAAAATTAGGCTAAAGTTGAAATGCATTTTGAAATTTTGAAAAATATGGTTTTATTTAGAAGCTATTTCACCTCCTGAGACCCAGGAAAGTACAAGTTTGGCCTTTTTTTTAATTAAATAATTGCTTATATTGGAAACATCATGATGCAACAGTTTTGTCAGATGCATTTTTTAAATGTTTATGGAATGTCTTTTGCAATGGACAGGTTTTTTTTGCGTAAAGCTGTGAAACTCTTGTCACAGAAAACCAGTAGTCAGGTCTTAGGAGGTGAACTTTATGAGATCACAGACCCATCCAAATTCTAAAACTAAGATGATCCTTTTTTCCATTGTCGTACTTGCCCCATGTGGTTTGGAGAACATTGCCTTTAGAACCCTTTGGAAAGTGAACTTAAACTATGTGTCCATAAATGTGGACGTCATGCTTGAAAGGGTTAATCTTACGCTGTAATATAAGTGCACATATATGAACAGTGCAGGGTGACGATTCAAGTATTTGTTTTGTTCTATTAATCATTGATTCTTTTGTTTGAGTAACCGTGTGGAGTGTCCTGTCACCGTCCTCATGTGGGGAAAAGGCGTGGCTAAGGGCGGAGCACAGTTATATACCACAGCCGCCTCGTCAGAAGGAACCATGGGCTGTGTTGACATGGGGGGGATTTAATGTTACCAGAGATTTAGTTGTATTTAGTTCTAGTTAGTGTCCATTTTATTTTCCCCTTGTTTGTTTAATGGTTTGGCCAAACTACTCTGTATAGATTCCCCTTGTGTCTCATTTTGCTCGGTCTGTTTTGTCAGTTTGTTTGAAGAATCAGTTCGTGTTCTCAGCCTTAGTTGCGATTATTTTTGAGCACACTTCTGTTATGTTGACCTCTTTTATAAACTTACGTCAGGGCTGTCAAACTCATGTTAGTTCAGTTCCACATTCAGCGAAATTTCATCTGCAGTGGGTTGAACCAGTAAAATAAAAACAGAATAATATACAAAATAATGTCAAATCCAAACTTTTCACTGTTTTACAGCGAAAAAAGTAAATGTACAGGATGAAAAGGTTTACATCTACAAACTATCCTTTTAAAAGATGTGAGTAACACGAACAAACTGGTAAAAAATCAGTGTAATTTTAACAATATTCTGCCTCAGTTTATCATTTACACATGTACATTAGAACGTACAGATCACAGCGGATCTACAAACACACAAAACATTTAATCTCAGAGGCAGAATATTGTTAAAATTGTACTGACTTTTCTTAAAACACCTCTGGTTGTTCATATTTGTTCAGGTTATTCACATTTTTTGCCAGATTACACTTTGTTTTAGTGTAAATACATGAAAATATTTACATTTACAAAGAGAAAAATTTGCAGTTGTCATTATTTCTATGTTATTAAAATAATATTTGACTGGTCTGACCCACTGGAGATTGAATTGGTCTGAATGTGGAACCTGAACTAAAAGGATCGTTAATATCTTAGTGTAATTTTTGCATTTCACAAATTCATCCCGAGGGTCGGATTTGGCCTCCGGACCGCATGTTTGACACCTGTGACTTACATGTTAAACTATCATTAGAAATCCTTTTCTGAATAATTTTGGGTAAATAAAAGCCCACATGTGAAACTTTAATCCTGTCTCCTGGTGGTCTTTCTGCTTGGTCCCTAACACTGATGACAAATTGTAACTCCATGAACCCATCTGCAGCAGAATGACTGAACGTCTCTGCCGACACATTCAGGTCAGTTTGTCCAAGTAGAGTTAGCGTTAACGTGCATGAACAAATGCGTAGCTGATGGAAGATGGAAAAGATGGAAGATACTAAACCATACCATACCACACCATACCATACCACACCATATCATACCATACCATACCATACCACACCACACCACACCACACCACACCACACCACACCATACCATACCATACCATACCAACTTTATTTACAAAGCACCTTAAGAACTTTACAGCTGGCCAAAGTGCCGTACACCAAACATAAAACAAGGGATTAAATACGTAAATAAAACTAGTGATAACACAGGGTGTTAAGCGGGCTAAGAACAACAAAATACAACCATCATAAAAACAAACACAAATTAAAATCTGTCAAAAACAGCATTAAAAAAAAAACAAAAAAACAGTACGTTGGCCTTCTGGATGGAAATATGAGTTCCTAAAAGTCAAACATGAATTTCTAAGAAAGACAAAGCGAAGTTTTGTCTGTCTGAAGAAAATATCTCAGCGTGCACAATTATTAGACAAGTTGTATTTTGAGGATTCATTTTATTTAGGGCTGTCAAAATTAACGCAGATTAATCCATCATCAGGATTAATCTGATGAAAAATTGTAACTCCATGAACCCATCTGCAGCAGAATGACTCTGAACGTCTCTGCCAACACATCTGGGTCAGTTTGTCCAAGTGGAGTTAGCGTTAACGTGCATGAACAAATATGTAGTTGATGGAAGATTGAAAAGATGGAAGACGCTAAACAGCACGATGGCCTTCTGGATGGAAATATGAGGACAAAAAAACCCCCAAGATGGAACAGTTTACCGACATAAAGTATGAGACAAACTCAGCAGGAAGGAGTTTTCTATTCACCGAAGCACCTCCATCTTACAATACTACATTAACGTGAGGCATACGTTAGTCGGCAATTCTGCTAGCACTTTAGCTAACGCATCGCCCAACTTGTGACAAACACGTTAAGTGCATATATATTCCCTTCATTCTTGAGTCTGTTTGCTCATGCAAAATGAAACGCGATTAATATAGATTAAAAATGAATGATATTTAATCGTGATTATTTGAAATGAATCCATAACAACCCTGTGATTAATCTGATTCAAAATGTGAATTTTTTGGCAGTACTAGTTTTATTATTTAAAGAACTACAGCACTCTTGTCCAATCCACAACATTCCTAAAAGTCAAACATGAATATCTAAGAAAGACAAAGTGAAGTTTTGTCGGTCTGAAGAAAATATCTCAGCGTGCACAATTATTAGACAAGTTGTATTTTGAGGATTCATTTTATTTAGGGCTGTCAAAATTAACGCAGATTAATCCATCATCAGGATTAATCTGATGAAAAATTGTAACTCCATGAACCCATCTGCAGCAGAATGACTCTGAACGTCTCTGCCAACACATCTGGGTCAGTTTGTCCAAGTGGAGTTAGCGTTAACGTGCATGAACAAATATGTAGTTGATGGAAGATTGAAAAGATGGAAGACGCTAAACAGCACGATGGCCTTCTGGATGGAAATATGAGGACAAAAAAAACCCCCAAGATGGAACAGTTTACCGACATAAAGTATGAGACAAACTCAGCAGGAAGGAGTTTTCTATTCACCGAAGCACCTCCATCTTACAATACTACATTAACGTGAGGCATACGTTAGTCGGCAATTCTGCTAGCACTTTAGCTAACGCATCGCCCAACTTGTGACAAACACGTTAAGTGCATATATTCCCTTCATTCTTGAGTCTGTTTGCTCATGCAAAATGAAACGCGATTAATATAGATTAAAAATGAATGATATTTAATCGTGATTATTTGAAATGAATCCATAACAACCCTGTGATTAATCTGATTCAAAATGTGAATTTTTTGGCAGTACTAGTTTTATTATTTAAAGAACTACAGCACTCTTGTCCAATCCACAACATTCCTAAAAGTCAAACATGAATATCTAAGAAAGACAAAGTGAAGTTTTGTCGGTCTGAAGAAAATATCTCAGCGTGCACAATTATTAGACAAGTTGTATTTTGAGGATTCATTTTATTTAGGGCTGTCAAAATTAACGCAGATTAATCCATCATCAGGATTAATCTGATGAAAAATTGTAACTCCATGAACCCATCTGCAGCAGAATGACTCTGAACGTCTCTGCCAACACATCTGGGTCAGTTTGTCCAAGTGGAGTTAGCGTTAACGTGCATGAACAAATATGTAGTTGATGGAAGATTGAAAAGATGGAAGACGCTAAACAGCACGATGGCCTTCTGGATGGAATATGAGGACAAAAAAACCCCCAAGATGGAACAGTTTACCGACATAAAGTATGAGACAAACTCAGCAGGAAGGAGTTTTCTATTCACCGAAGCACCTCCATCTTACAATACTACATTAACGTGAGGCATACGTTAGTCGGCAATTCTGCTAGCACTTTAGCTAACGCATCGCCCAACTTGTGACAAACACGTTAAGTGCATATATATTCCCTTCATTCTTGAGTCTGTTTGCTCATGCAAAATGAAACGCGATTAATATAGATTAAAAATGAATGATATTTAATCGTGATTATTTGAAATGAATCCATAACAACCCTGTGATTAATCTGATTCAAAATGTGAATTTTTTGGCAGTACTAGTTTTATTATTTAAAGAACTACAGCACTCTTGTCCAATCCACAACGTTCCTAAAAGTCAAACATGAATATCTAAGAAAGACAAAGTGAAGTTTTGTCGGTCTGAAGAAAATATCTCAGCGTGCACAATTATTAGGAAAGTTGTATTTCGAGGATTCATTTTATTTAGGGCTGTCAAAATTAACGCAGATTAATCCATCATCAGGATTAATCTGATGAAAACTTTTAACTCCATGAACCCATCTGCAGCAGAATGACTCTGAACGTCTCTGCCAACACATTTGGGAGAAAAAGACGATTGAAATGTTTTCCCCATAAGAGCCCATGGTAAATTTTGCATCAGTTCCAGATCCAGAAGAAGATCCTGATCAGCATGTGGACATTATGTTTGGGTCATCTCCCCATCAGGGCTGGACTGGAAACATTTACACTGGAGATCATTTAGATTTACTGAGTTACTGCATCCATCCACTTCCTATCTCTGATAATGGGGACATTTTTCAAAGTGGCACCAAAACCAGAATCAGATCTGGATCCAAATAATTTCACTAACTTTTGTTGACATCATCATAAAGAAGCTGTATACCAAGTTTGAAGTCAATTGGAATTGCAGTTTTGGAGAAGAAGACAATTGAAAGTTTTGTAACAGACGACAGACGACAACAGACGACGACAGACGAACAACAATGATGACGACGGCAGAGGACAACAGATGACGACAGAGGACAACAGATGACGACGACAGGGGACAACAGACGACAACGACAGACAAACGATGACAGAGGACAACAGACAACGACAGAGGACAACAGACAACGACAGAGGACAACAGACGACAATGACAGACAAACGACAACAGAGGACAAGAGACGATGACAGAGGACAACAGACGACGACAGAGGACAACAGACGACGATGACAGACAAATGACGACAGAGGACAACAGACGACGACAGAGGACAACAGACGACGACAGACAAACGACGACATAGGACAACAGACGACGATGACAGACAAATGACGACAGAGGACAACAGACGACGACGACAGAAAAACGACGACAGAGGACAACAGACGACGATGACAGACAAATGACGACAGAGGACAACAGACGACGACAGAGGACAACAGACGACGACAGACAAACGACGACATAGGACAAGAGACGATGACAGAGGACAACAGACGACGACAGAGGACAACAGACGACGATGACAGACAAATGACGACAGAGGACAACAGACGACGACAGAGGACAACAGACGACGACAGACAAACGACGACATAGGACAACAGACGACGATGACAGACAAATGACGACAGAGGACAACAGACGACGACAGAAAAACGACGACAGAGGACAACAGACGACGATGACAGACAAATGACGACAGAGGACAACAGACGACGACAGACAAACGACGACATAGGACAACAGACGACGATGACAGACAAATGACGACAGAGGACAACAGACGACGACGACAGGGGACAACAGATGACAACGACAGACAAACGATGACAGAGGACAACAGACAACGACAGAGGACAACAGACGACAATGACAGACAAACGACAACAGAGGACAACAGACGATGACAGAGGACAACAGACGATGATGACAGACAAATGACGACAGAGGACAACAGACGACGACAGAGGACAACAGACGACGATGACAGACAAATGACGACAGAGGACAACAGACGACGACAGAGGACAACAGACGACGACAGACAAATGACGACAGAGGACAACAGACAACGACGACAGAAAAACGACGACAGAGGACAACAGACGGCGACGATGACAGACAAACGACAACAGAGGACAACAGACGACGACAGAGGACAACAGACGATGACAGACAAATGACGACAGAGGACAACAGACGACGACAGACAAACGACGACATAGGACAACAGACGACGATGACAGACAAATGACGACAGAGGACAACAGACGGCGACGATGACAGACAAACGACAACAGAGGACAAGAGACGATGACAGAGGACAACAGACGATGACAGACAAACGACGACAGAGGACAACAGACGACGACAGACAAACGACGACAGAGGACAACAGACGACGACAGAGGACAACAGACGACGACGACAGAAAAAGGACGACAGAGGACAACAGACGATGACGATGACAGACAAACGACAACAGAGGACAAGAGACGATGACAGAGGACAACAGACAACGATGACAGACAAATGACGACAGAGGACAACAGACGACGACAGAGGACAACAGACGGCGACAGACAAACGACGACATAGGACAACAGACGACGATGACAGACAAACGACAACAGAGGACAACAGACGACGACAGAGGACAACAGACGACGACAGACAAACGACGACAGAGGACAACAGACGACGACAGAGGACAACAGACGACGACGACAGAAAAAGGACGACAGAGGACAACAGATGACGACAGAGGACAACAGACGACAACAGACAAACGACGACAGAGGACAACAGACGACGACAGAGGACAACAGACGACGACAGACAAACGACGACAGAGGACAACAGACGACGACAGAGGACAACAGACGACGACAGACAAACGACGACAGAGGACAACAGACGACAGAGGACAACAGACGATGACGATGACAGACAAATGACGACAGAGGACAACAGACAACAACAGACAACAACAGACAACGACAGACAACAACAGACGAACGACAACGATGACGACGACAGACGAACAATGACCACAGACGACGCCAGATGCCGCATGACGACAGTAGCTTAGGGCCTGTCGGCTGGTAAACTAAAAACAAAAACTTTTTGTTTCAGAAAACTGTTAATTACAGTCTAATAACAATTAGCAACTGATTTCCACTCAAACGTGTCAGTGCAGATCAGGTTTATCATGAGCAGCAAAGTTACAGTAATGGTATGAATGTCAGTGTATTATTATGGGATGGTGCATAAGTGTCCACTGTGTCGGCTGATATGGAACTGAAACAACAAAACCCATGAATATACAAGAGAACAGCTGGAGAAGAACTGTCCACTGGAGTGACCACTGGAGTGACCACTGGAGTGTCCACTGGAGTGTCCACTGGAGTGACCACTGTGCATGAAAGGGTTAAAGGCCATACTCTCTCCAATAATACAAATATAAATCACCTGAATAAAAAGAATTCCAACAAGAAAGTGAATTTTTACAGTTTGGAGTTGGGAAACTTGCATAAATATAACGATGTGGTCCAAATACTCATTTTCCTAATAGTTACATGTGCAGGTTCTGCAGGATAAGCCTTCAGCTGTCAGGGTGCGTGGCAGGTTTAAGGTGGGTTTGTAAAATTATTTATTAGATCAGCTCCGAACTGAGAGAACTGACCTAAATATGTCCGAGGTGCAGCTATGATCGGAGCTCATGGAATCTCCTAAGTGCTCCGCGCCTTTCCAAAATACTCCGGGTTAGGGGGGCTAGCGTGCACTTGGTGAGAGGTAGAAATATAAACTGGACAAAAAAAACAAAACAACTGACTCTCACTTTCACCGTCTGCCGTTGACGGCCGCAGGCGATCTAGAATTTCCAACTGCCCTGAATGTGTTTGAAGTCAACCTGAGCGCCCAGAGGAGCTCCACGCACAAACAGGCAGCACATGCAAAGCACACCACCAGCAGGAGCACGCCGAGGACCGGGACGCAAACACCCAATATTTAGAATCCTCGTCAGTTTTCAGAGTACAGCCCTTCAGCAAAACGTGACTACACTGCAAAAACCGAAATCTGACCAAGTATGTTCTTCTCATTTCTAGTCCAAATATGTCATCCCACTTAAAATCAGACAGAATCACCGACAGAGGAACTTTACAGTGAGATATAAGAACTGATACTTAGACAATAGATCTGGAAGATCTGATTTCAACGAATCTTACAGAGATAATTTTCACTTGTTCCATTGGCTGATTTTTTTGCTTGAATTAAGAAAAAAAAAAATCTTGAATTAAGCAAAAACAAACAAACAAAAAAAATCTGTCAGTGAGATTGACAGATTATATGTGGTTACATTTTGGTAAAAATAGGTCAAAGTAAACATTTTTTATGAATTTTTAAATAATTTTTCTCCCATTTACTTAGAATGGGCAAAATTTCAAATGTCTATAAAAACATGAATTTTGTTTCAATTAACCCTCCGGTTATCTGGTTATCCGGTATCCGGGTGCGCCTTTTACACACACTTTGCACTTCGTTTTAAAAAACTTCATATTATTTTTCACAATTTAAATACGTTTAGAATTCAAAAGTTGTTCATTTGTGCATGATCTTTAAAATTCTGTCCACCAACTCAAATGTGCACATTGTAAACAAAAGAAAATGACCAGACTAGCATCTGTCTGCACAGTGTGCATAAAACGCACTATTTCTAACATTTGATCTGTGTGATTAGGGCTGACCTGGATTTACAAAAATAAAATCAAATTAAAGCAAAAAATAAATCAGTATATAATATTTAATAGTTTGATTTATAGGTGTGCATTTTACGCACACTTGGTGACAGATGCTAGTATTTTTGAACATTTGACCTAGCGCCAAAAATAATAATGCAAATTAACCAGTGTTGCTTTTAATCATTGACATATGCCAGGATGAAAAAATCCAATAATATGTGATCCACTTTTTATGTAGTATATTGAAAAAAAATTTTTTGTGTGTTTTTTACACCAAAAAAAAGGTTTGTTTCCATTACAAACACAGCATTTAAAGGGTTAAAAAATGTGACAATTATTGAGTATTTGGTATTTTTATTTACGGCTCAAGTTGATGAAATAGAAAAAAGTGTAAAAGAATTAAAAAACAAACTGTATGATTTTTTTTTTTTACATTATTCCACAAGTGTGCCAAAAAGGCACACTTGGTGCTCAGTAAGGGCCTCGGTGGACGGGATACCAGAAGGTTTTAAATTTCAGTTTTTTCATGGTTGTTCATGTTATTTACATTTTTTAAATGGACAGTTTATAGATGTAAACGTTTCCATCATGTAATTTTACTTACTAAAACTACTTTTTGCATCAGAAAAAACAAAATACACTCAACAGATTCATGTGAATCACTCAGTTGTTTTAAACCAGAGGTGTCAAACATGCGGCCCGGGGGCCAAATCTGGTCCACCAAAGGGTCCAGTCCGGCCCTGGGATGAATTTGTGAAATGCAAAAATTACACTAAAATATTAACAATCATTTTAGTTCAGGTTCCACATTCAGACCAGTATGATCTGAAGTACGTTGGATCAGTCAAATACTATTGTAATAACCTAGAAATACTCATTCATTCATTCATTCATTCATTCATTTTCTGAACCTGCTTTATCCTCACTGGGGTCATGGGGGTTGCTGGAGCCTATCCCAGCTACTTATGGGCAAATCCAAAATTTCCTCTTTGTAAATGTAAACATTTTCATGTATTTTCACTAAAACAAAGTATAATTTTGCCAAAACTGCGAAGAACCTGAACAAATATGAAAAACCTGAAATATCTTAAGTGCATTTTTAACAATATTATGTCTGTAAATGATAAACTGAGGCATACTATTATTAAAATTGCATTTATTTTTTCAGTTTGTTCATGTTATTCACATCTTTTGAAAGGATAGTTTGTAGATGTAAACATTTTCATCATGTGAATTTACTTTTTTCGCTCTAAAACACAGAGAAAAGTTTGGAGTTGACATTAATTCTGTATTATTCTGTTATTATTTGACTGGTTTGGCCCACTGCTGATTTAGACTCTTTAACTTGTAATTATTAGTCACAATGATAAAGCATCTAGTGTTAATATCTAAAATGGCAACAGACCAGCCTTTGTGTGTGTGTGTGTGTGTGTGTGTGTGTGTCGAGCAGCAGGATAGCAGTCTAAGTAGCCTAGGGATAAAGTGTGTGAGAGGAGATAAGGATAACACACAAACACTTGGATTAGACGTATTATTCTGTTACCTTTACCGGTGCAAACAGCTGCAGAGCACCGCCACAGTGCGAGCTCATGCACACGCTGGAACCTGGCACGGTACACAATAAAACACACAACTATAACTACACACTCTTAGACTCCCCCATTCAATTAGCTTCAAACGGCTGCAAAAACAAACTCACACCGCAGTGTTTTCATGAGTTTAGAGGACGTCCGTTCATTTTACGGACACTTCAGTAACGTCCAAACCTCCACTCTGGTGTCTGGGGTTACTTCCACAAAAGGAGCAGAAACACCAGTGCTACCTGGGTGTTTTCTGCAGCCCCCTGTCTTGTATTTTGCTGACTGACTGAGCTCGACAGTAATCCTGAGTCCTGAGGGGGTGTCGGAGAAGTCAGCTGGACGTTCACCTCTGCTTGTTCAGTTCGATTCGTTCTGTGTTTTTATTCCGTTCAGCATTTTATCCACTGTTACATCCGTTTAGTGACGTTTTAACCCTGTAACACCCAAGCTTATTATCGTCAGAGGTGGGTAGTAACGCATTACATTTACTCTGTTACACTGACTTAAGTAACTTTTTACATAAATTGTACTTTTAAGAGTGCTTTTAATATGACATACTTTTTACTTTTACTCGAGTATATTTATGAAGAAGAAACACTACTTCTACTCCATTACAATGGTGCACATTCTACTTGTTACTTTTATTTTTGGTCATTTGTTAATGGACGAACCTTTTGTTTTGTTTTGTTAGAAAATTTTTGCCAAAAACTCACATGACTCACGTGAGTTAAAGAAATTCGACAGAAGGGGAAGATATGTTAAGATAAAGATATCTAGGCTAACTCGTAAAAGTAAATAGAAAAGCATGCACAGTATCTGCCTCCATAAGAACAGACTAGAAATATTAAAGTGATGGAACCAACAATGATTATTGTGAGGTATATTTGTAAGTAGCTATAATGTTCCCATATATATTCCATATATTTTATTTTAACATTTCACTTATTAATTGTTGAATTTAAAAGAACAATAAATATGATGTTACTCAGGAAGTACTCAGTACTTGAGTAATTTTTTCATTAAGTACTTTTTTACTTTTACTTGAGTAATTATTTGGATGACTACTATTTACTTGTACTTGAGTAATATGTTTCTAAAGTAGCAGTACTTTTACTTGAGTCTAATTTTTGGATACTCTACCCACCTCTGATTATCGTTAACAAAAACTAACAAGATGACCAAAACTAGAACTGTAAAAACATTTTCATTAACTGAAATAAATAAAAACTATAATTAACCCTCTGGTATCCAGGTGTGCTTTTTAGGCACACTTTGCACTTGGTGTTAAAAAACTTCATATTATTTTTCACAATTTAAATAAGGTTAGAATTCAAAAGTTGTTCATTTGTGCATGATCTTTAAAATTGTGTCCACCAACTAAAATGTGCACATTGTAAACAAAAGAAAATGACCAGACTAGCATCTGTCTGCACAGTGTGCCTAAAACGCACTATTTCTAACATTAGAACCACTGTTTCTGATCCAAAGCCATTAAGGCATAAATCCTGCTTTTACTGAGATCTGGGCTTCATTTGAGAGGGGAGGGGCTAAAGTAATTTATTAACGTTGTTAATGTTGCTGTTAATCATTGACATATGCCAGGCTGCAAAAATCAAATAATATGTGATCCAATTTTATGTAGTATTTTGAAAAAACAAACAAACAAACATATTTTGTGTTTTTTGCATCAAAAAATGTAGTGACATCATGATGAAAAGAGATCGTTTAAATGGTTAAAAAAATCTAAAATGAATGATTATTTGATCTGTATGATTAGGGCTGAGCTGGATTTACAAAAATAAAATCAAATTAGAGCAGAAAAATAAGTCAATATATAATATTTAATATTTTGATTTATAGGTGTGCATTTTACGCACACTTGGTGACAGATGCTAGTATTTATGAACATTTGACCAAAAATAATAATGCAAATTAACCGATGTTGGAGTTAATCACTGACATATGCCAGGATGAAAAAAATCAAATAATATGTGATCCACTTTTTATGTAGGATATTGAAAAAAAAATTTTTGTGTGTGTTTTTTGCATAAAAAAAAATGGTTTGTTTCCATTACAAACACGGTATTTAAAGGGTTAAAAAATGTGACAGTTATTGAGTATTTGGTATTTTTATTTACGGCTCAAGTTGATGAAATAGAAAAAAGTGTAAAAGAATTAAAAACAAACTGTGGGAAAATTTTTTGGACATTATTCCACAAGTGTGCCAAAAAGGCACACTTGGTGCTCAGTAAGGGCCTTGGTGGACGGGATACCAGAGGGTTAAAAGAAAAAAACAAAAAGATAATTAAGTGAAACTGTATTGTGTGTTTACAAAACTAACTAAAATGAATAAAAATAATGGATGAAATTCCCTTCGTTTTCATCTTTCTCAGTATCGGATTGATATGAAATTGATTTATTTCCTTCAAGCAATTTTCTGTGCTGGCACCGTATGATATTTAAGGGTCCGTCACTTGTGTTCACTTGTGGTTTCCAGTCGTCTTCTGGTCCCCACTCTACCTGGAAACATGGAGACTAAAGCAGCAGAGTCCTGTCTGGGATTGATTTGAATAGGAGCACAGAGAAGAAGAGAAAAGAGACCACTGAACTACAACTGAACTACAACTAAGCATTTAGAAAAAGATGAAAACTAATAAAAACTATCAAACCTGCTCTAAAAACTAATTAAAACGAATTGAATTAGAGAATAAAAAAGTCCAAACTAAATAAAACTAAACTAGAATGAAAAATCCAAAACTATTCGAACCTTGCTGAGTTGAATGAAGAATTCAGAGCCAAGCATTCACAGTTAACGTAGACCACAGGGAAATGTTTGAAAATGAAGAATTCTAGTTGAAAAAAGTAAACTATCCTCCTTTAAGAGCTGGTTTGTTTTTTTCACAATAATCCTCAGTGTAGTTTGGGTTTGACCTGAGCAGATGACTGACGAGCAGAACCAGCGTCAGATCTGCGTGCCTTCCACGTCCTTGCTTCCTTCCAATTCAAACTCTTTCACAGTTTGTCAAAGCGTTATCACACTCATATTTCTAGTTTCCATCTAATGTTGGAACTATTTGTTTTTGTTTTTTTGCTTTAATTCAACAGATCCGCATATGCAGACAAAATTATTTGCTAAATCTGTTTCTTTTTCTCTCTCTCTTTTACTGATACGCTGACTTCGCCACCTCTACCGAACATAAAAACGTTATTACCATGTTTCAAGGTTTTTCTTTTCTTTCAATTTTTTTTCTGTTAACATTCTTTTTTTATGCAAAACGTGAACATGTGAATAAAAACAGCTAAATGGAAACTTTTCCCTCATGCTGAAATATTTTTATCTGTGTAAATGTGCGTCAGCATCCACTCGCAAATTAATATCAAGTCCGGTTAAATATCAAGTTTCATGTCTTGGATTTTGGAAGGAATCCTGATTTGAGGAATCGGCATCATTTCTGGACACTCACTGAAAACATAGAATGCAGAGTGGAGATGTGTGGATGTGAAAACACACACCTATACATCATATACATGTGCATTAAACAGAAAATTAATCTCATTTGGTTATTTTCATTTATTTACTTATTTATTTTTATTAACCCCCCACTTTCCTCTCTCTCTCCTTAGTTTTCATTTTTTTAAATGCTTAGTTGTAGTTCAGTCGTCTCTTTTCTCTTCTTCTCTGTCGTCGTATTCACATAAATCCCAGACAGGACTCTGCTGCTTTAGTCTCCATGTTTCCAGGTAGAGTGGGGACCAGAAGACGACTGGAAACCACAAGTGAACACAAGTGACGGACCCTTAAATATCATATGGTGCCAACAGAGAAAATTGCTAGAGCGAAATAAATCGATTTTATATCAATCTGACATTGACAAAAATGAAAATGAAGGGAATTTTATCCATAATTTTTATCCGTTTTAGTTAGTTTTGTAAACACACAATACAGTTTCAGTTAGTTATTGTTTTTTCTTTTAATTCTAGTTTTTATTTATTGCAGTAAACCAGGGCTGTCAAACTCATTTTAGTTCAGTTCCACATTCAGCTAAATTTGATCTGCAGTGGGCCGAACCAGTAAAATGATAACAATATATAATATATAATAATAATCATAATAATAATAATAATATAAATAATGTCAACTCCAAACTTTTCTCTATATTTTACAGTGAAAAAAGTCAAGTTAACCCTCCGGTATCCGGGTGCGCCTTTTAGGCACACTTTGCACTTTGTGTTAAAAAACTTCATATTATTTTTCACAATTTAAATCAGGTTAGAATTCAAAAGTGGTTCATTTTTGCATGATCTTTAAAATTCTGTCCACCAACTCAAATGTGCAAATTGTAAACAAAAGAAAATGACCAGACTAGCATCTGTCTGCACAGTGTGCATAAAACGCACTATTTCTAACATTTGATCTGTATGATTAGGACTGAGCTGAATTTACAAAAATAAAATCAAATTAGAGCAGAAAAATAAATCAATATATAATATTTAATAGTTTGATTTATAGGTGTGCATTTTACGCACACTTGGTGACAGATGCTAGTATTTTTGAACATTTGACCTAGCACCAAAAATAATAATGCAAATTAACCAGTGTTGGAGTTAATCACTGACATATGCCAGGATGAAAAAATTAAATAATATGTGATCCACTTTTTATGTAGAATATTGAAAAAAAATTTTTTTTAGTTTTTTTTCATAAAAAAAAAAGGTTTGTTTACATTACAAACACGGCATTTAAAGGGTTAAAAAATGTGACAGTTATTGAGTATTTGGTATTTTTATTTACGGCTCAAGTTGATGAAATAGAAAAAAGTGTAAAAGAATTAAAAACAAACTGTATGACATTTTTTTGGACATTATTCCACAAGTGTGCCAAAAAGGCACACTTGGTGCTTAGTAAGGGCCTCGGTGGACGGGATACCAGAGGGTTAAACAATGAAAATGTTTACATCTACAAACAATGTGAATAACATGAACAAACTGAAGGTCTATCAGTCTGATTTTAACACTATTCTTCCTCAGTTTATCATTTCCACATGTTCATTATAACGTACAGATCACAGCGGATCTACAAACACACAAAACATTTAGTCTCATCAGAATATCGTTAAAATTGCCCTTATTTTTCTTAAGATATTTCAGGTTTTCACATTTGTTTAGATTATTCACATTTTTTGTGAAATTATACTTTGTTTTAGTGTAAATACATGAAAATATTTACATTTACAAAGAGAAAAATCTGGAGTTGTGAGTATTTATATATTATTATGATAGAATTTGACTGGTCTGACCCACAGGAGACTGAATTGTTCTGAATGTGGAACCTGAACTAAAAGGATTGTTCATTTCTTAATATCTATTTTTGTATTTCATAAATTCATCCACAGGGCCGGACTTGACCCTTTGGTGGGCTGGATTTGGCCCCCGGGCTGCACGTCTGACCCCTGTGCTGTAAACGAAAACGTTTTTTCAGTTCTAGTTTTCATATTTCGTTGGTTTTCGTGAATGATAACAACACTGGTCAACAACTAATGTATTGTTGAAGTTTTTTGAGCTGATTTAGGATAATTTTGGTGTGCTGAATCCAAAAATCACATTAATTTTGCTCAATCAGGTCAACTTTCTGAACTATGCTACATATTGGCTTTTTCACATTTTTGCTTACATTTATGGGCATTTTCACATCATATGATACAAAATTCTTTCATATTTCTTGCAATAAACGAGTTCTGAAGATTTGACTTTTGCCAATTTATGATTAATGTTTTTTTTAATATTACAGGTGAATGAAATGGCTTCGACTAGTAGATCTTGCAAAAATAAGCCTGACGTATTCTGCTCCATCTGCGGTGAATACACCATTGTACCTAACAGGAATCTTGTTAGAAAATAATTTTTTTTCTCTTAAAACCTATTTTGGGTGAGAACTATATAAAAAATCAACTGATAAAGTCACAGAAATGTAATCAATTTGGTGAGAAGATCACATTTTTCAAAATCAAATTAGCAAAAAAAACCTGACCTGATTGAGAAAAACAGATGTCATTTTTGGATTTAGCGGTGCAAAATGGTCCGAATTCAGTTGAAAAAACTAAGACAACTTGCAAAAAACATTTTTTTGTAACCCAGTGTTATCATGATAACTGTGTTTGATTACCACACTTTTAGGGGAAAAAACGCCTATGGAAAGATCTGCTTTTATGTCAAATATTTGACTATAGTTTTGATTTATTACAAATAAATTTTCTGTACCTAATATTTGGAACCAACATTCACTTTTAAAGTCTTTGAAAAGGTTCGTTAAGCATCTGTGTGTTATTTATGCAATAAATTATATGCATTTTTCAAATTGGATTTTTTTTGTGTGTGTGTTTTTTGTCCTTTTATGTTTTTATAGTAGGTTAAAGTGAAAAAAATAATAGACAGATGATATAGATGAAGCTGTGCTGAAAAAACAGATCCAAACATGGGTATAGTAAACATTTGTTTATATAGTATATAAAGGCAAAACGGACAAAATAGGCTCAGACCACGAAGGGTTAATATTTCAATGTTTCTGACACAGAAGGGACATTCTGCCAGTGTTATTATGATAGAATTTTACTGGTCTGATCCACTGGAGATTAAATTGGTCGGCATGTGGAACCTGAACTAAAATAATTATAAATTTCTTAATATCTATTTTTGTATTTCATAAATTCATCCACAGGGCCGGACTTGACCCTTTGGTGGGCTGGATTTGGCCCCCGGGCTGCATGTTTGACACCTGTGCTGTAAACGAAAATGTGTTTTCAGTTCTAGTTTTCATATTTCGTTGGTTTTCGTGAATGATAATAACCTTGTACCATTGCACCCCTAGTGGGGACCCTGTGTATGTTCCACCCCCCGGTTTCGAGGTTTCCTTGTGAATTGGAGTTGGTGCATTCTCATTTGGCCTCATTTCTTCCATAAAGAACATCTGAGTGGATTGTTTTCCCACCGTTCTGATCCTGATCCTTTCCCATCAGATGACTGTATGAACTGAACGCCTTTGTGTGTACATGAAAATAAAAGCGCTGCGTTCATTCTGTGTACTCTGACGTACATCCACACGCATGTATGTTGTGGGTAAACCCGATAAGAGTGGGAATACACTTTTATTTACCAGTCCTCCGTTTACTGTTGAGATGCTGTGTACAGTATGTGTTTGCGTCGTTGCATCTCCAGTCGGTTCAGCGCAACACAAAGACTGAAGCGCGAAAAATAAAAAAAACCCACGCTTGACGAAGATCTCTAAGATAACGAGGTAAATATTTGACTCATACTCGTTTGCTTTCAGACCACTTGGATTCCTGTGCACAGGCTGGAGAGCGGCAGGAGCCCATTCTGGTCATTATTTTTTAGGTTTAAAATCTGAGAAGCACAACTGTTGGCTTCAGAATGGGTAAAAAGAAAAAACAAAAAAAAACAACAAAAAAAACATTCAAGCACAGTCTGAAAGTGAAGCGTTATAATTAGTGGAGACATTTTTGGTTTTGTTAAGAATTAATTGGATTTTATTAAATAGTGACATTTATAGTGACTTTATTCACTTTTTTTTAGTTATTTGTCCTATTTCTTTGCTCTATTTATCATTATTATTATTATTATTATTATTATTATTATTATTGTGACTTCTAATTTTTTTTATTTTATGTTCTTATCCAGGTTTTTATCCCAGAGACTGTTTTTATCTTCTTGAGGTTTTTATTGTGTTTTATTCCATCTTGTTATTATTTATTTTTATTTTATTTACAGCCAAAACCATCTACTGACCTAACTAACTAATCCTATCAATACATGTCAATAATTGGTGTAAAATACAGTTCTTCATCTTTTCGTGGTCATTAGATATGACCCATTTGGATGTTCAGATGCTCCGTAGTTACCATGGAAACACCGTCATCTTCTACAACATTGATTCCCCGGTCAAACCCATGGAGTTGGATCAATGACAGTGGATGGACACACTGGGTTTATATATGCTAATAAATAGAATAAACAAATAAAAAAACCTACAAAATAATGCGTAACATGGGAAAAATATGCAAAAAATGTACTAAAATAAAGTAAAAAGGATAAAATAAGCAACAAAATGAAAAAAAAAAGCCAAGTAATGAATAAAATTAACAAAAATAAATTTAAAAAATCAACAAAATAATAAGTAAAATGATAGAAATTAACCACAAACTGAACAAAACTGAAGAAAAAATAATAAAAAAAGGCAACAAAATGTAGAAAAACAACCAAAATAACTAACAAAATGAACAAAAATTAATAAAATAATAAATAAAATGAATAAAAAATGCACAAAATATGTGACCCATTTGGACGTTCAAAGGCTCTGTAGTTACCATGGAAACACTGTCATCTTCTACAACATTGATTCCCCGGTCAAACCCATGGAGTTGGATCAATGACAGTGGATGGACGCACTGGGTTTATATATGTTAATAAATAGAATAAACAAATAAAAAAAACTACAAAATAATGCGTAACATGGGAAAAATATGCAAAAAATTTACTAAAATAAAGTAAAAAGGATAAAATAAGCAACAAAATGAAAAAAAAAAAAACAGCCAAATTAATGAATAAAACGAACAAAAATGAAAAAAAAAAAAAAATCAACAAAATAACAAGTAAAATGATAGAAATAAGCCACAGACTGAAGAAAATTGAAGAAAAAACAATAAAAAAGGCGACAAAATGTAGAAAAAAACCCAAAATAACAAAAACTAATAAAATAATAAATAAAATGAATAAAAAACGCACAAAATCTGTGACCCATTTGGATGTTCAGAGGCTCCGTAGTTAACATGGAAACACTGTCATCTTCTACAGCATTGATTCCCCGGTCAAACCCATGGAGTTGGATCAATGACAGTGGATGGACACACTGGGTTTATGTTCAGATAATGAGAGATTTGACTGAAAAAGTCCCGTTTTCTTCAGTTTTCTCTGTTTCTGTTATAATGACCCTTAATTTTAATTTGAGCTTTTATGCACATCTACATGATCAGTAAATAAAATGTAGAAAAATACCTGATGTTCACTGAAAAAAGCACAAAATACAGAGGATAATATCATAATAAATTGTGATAAATCCCTTAAGAAAAATTAAATATAAAGGAAAAAAAATATTTTGGAAGTGCCACAAAAGTAACACTGGGTCTTTTTGGGTTAAAGCGAAACAGCTGATGCCAAAAAAACGGAAGGCTGATACAGATTGTTGCGTTTTTAACAAGACATGAGCTGTTAAATATTTATTCACAGAGGATTTCAGTGTATTTTTTCAAGACCAAAAACAGACTGGATTAAATGAAGTGAAAATCAAAAGCACTTGTTGCTTTTTGGATAAAGTTGTTGAATTCTTCAATCTTGACCGTTTTGTAAAACAACTTCTCACTATTGGTTTGTGAAATTAAAAGGTAAGGTTAAAAATGAAATGAAATACTGAAATTATTGTTTCTGCTGTTCATTTCTATTTGAACTGCTGCACTATTTCATATTTTTATTGTTATGGAATATTCTCATTATTTTAATTATCCATTGCAGTGCAAAACTATATAATGTTTTTACAGTAGTAGAAAATTAATATTGAGTATTATATATTTGACTTTTTGTTGGTTTGGCCCTTTCTTGGAAAAATTAATGGCCCACCCATGGATTACATGTTGGTATAATGAGTACAGTTTCTTTTTAATGTCCATAAAAATGTGGAAAATGTAAAGATTAAAAAAAAAACAAAAAAAACCTGAAATTCCCCAAAACTGACACCAGAAGAATTAGGTTGATGAGATTACTGGAACGTGTGTCAATCCAGTCACCAATCCCAAACCTGACCTACAACCAGCCAATCACAGCTACGTATCACATAGCAACCAGATGATTGACGTGGACCGCAGCGCTGCGATTGGCTGGTTTGTTGTGTGAGGCTCTGCCAATCACAGACCTCCTTAGCTGCTTTTCTGTGACGTCTCTGGTGTCTTGAATGCGATTGGCCGGTCGGTGATGTTCAGGCTGAGGCCGTGATTGGTTCTTAATGTTAGAGTGAATGTGGCGCCGCCTACAGTCGATGTAAAGAAGTGACATTATGGTCATGTGGTTTTTTTTACCCATCAGTTTATAAAAAGTGGTTACGGTGCAGTTTGTAGCGTATGTTCCCAGGGTTTTCCTTTTATTTATGGAAGCTTAGATATTGGAGTTGTGGTTTAAAGCCCCCCCCCCAAAAAAAACCCCCAAAACTATGATATAGTTTGAGTAAAATGTGCAGTTATTTTAGATATTTTCATCTATTGTCCATACGTTTACAGGGGCATTAGCTGGTTTCTATCTACATTTAATAACAAACACAATTTAACAGGATTACTATAACCATATTTACTATATTTGTGTATAATCTAGATCAGGGCAGTCAAACTCATTTTAGTTCAGTTCCACATTAAGACAAATTTGATCTGCAGTGGGCTAAACCAGTGAAATAATAACAGAATAATATATAAATAATGTCAACTCCAAATTTTCTTCTATGTTTTAGTGTGAAAAGAGTACAATTATGTGATGAAAATGTTTACATCTGCCAACTATCCTTAAAAACAATGTGAATAACATGAACAAACTGACATTTCTGAAGAAAACTAAGTGTAAATTTAACAAAATTCTGTCTCAGTTTATCATTTACACACGTAAATTAAGACGTACAGATCCCAGTGGATCTACAAATACACCAAACATTTAATAACAGGCAGAATATTGGTAAACCTACACTGCAGACATTTCAAAATGTTCATATTTGTTCAGGTTATTCACATTTTTGTGAAATGATAGTTTTTTTAGTGTAAATACAGTAAAATGACATGAAAATGTTTACATTTACAAAGAGAAAAATTTAAAGTTGTGAGTATTTATAGGTTATTATGATAATATTTTACTGATCTGACCCACTGGAGATTAAACTGGTTTGTATGTGGAACCTGAACTAAAATGATTAACCCTTTCATGCACGAATTATGAGAACCCTCATAAAAAAAATTTCCTGAATGTTTTTATTCCTCTTTAGGCATGACAAAAACAATGCAATTGACTATTTTCTTCTGAAAAATAAATAATAAATAAATAAATAAATAAAATAAAATAATAAATAAATAAATAAATAAATAAAAATACATTAAAAAAATAAAAATAAAAATCTTACGAACCTATTTTTCATGAAGTTGCAAAAATGTCCACTCATCTGAACACCACACGTTTAATTTTAGACGCACAGAAACATGTATTTACTGATAAATTGTGTGAAAACTATGGGGAGGGCTTGTGATTCTGGGGGTTTATGCTCAGGAGAGATCTACATAATGTTACCAATTCATGTCAGAGAAGATATGTAGTGTCTTAAAACTTTAATAAAGGTATGTGTAAAAAAACAAACACGAAAAAACCCCCCGAAAAGAACAACAAAACCCATGAACATATAAGAGAACAGCTGTAGAATAGCTGTCCACTGTAGTGACCAGAATGCATGAAAGGGTTAATATCATCAGTGTCATTTTTACGTTTCACAAATTCACCCCATGGCCCAGACTGGACCCTTTGGGGGGGGCAGATTTGGCCCTCGGACCACATGTTTGAGTCTTCTGCTCTAGATAATAAATGAACAACAAAAAACTTAAAATAATTGGGTCTACTGGGACCAACTCCAAACAGTGCATCTCATTTATTCAGTCATTTTTGTTAATTTTGCGTTTTCCTCATTGGTTTGGTGTGAAGTCTTCATCTTACGTTGGTTCTTTGATTTCTTTTCAGTTCATGTGGTGACGATTTTAATGGCAGGAACTGAAGATAAAAAAAAAAATGAGAGTCTTCTAGAGCACAGGTGTCAAACATGCGTCCAAATCCGGCCTGCGGGATGAGTTTGTAAAATGCAGAAATTACACTCAAGATATTAACAGTCAAATATTTTTATTTCAGGGCCCATATAAAGCCCTACTTTAGTCTCAAATGGGTCAGATGAGGAAAATACTACCATAAAAACAATGACAATTCCAAAATTTTTCCTCTTTTTTTAGCGTAAAAAAGGGAAATTACATGAAAGTGTGTAAATTTACAAACTGACCATTCACAAAAAATATGAAAAACTACAAATGTCCTAAGAGAAGTAAGTGCAATTTTGCTAATATTCTGCCAGTTATGAAAATATTTTGTATATTTGCAGTATTTGTGTAAGTGCAAGTTAGGGCATCAAACTCAAAAATAATATCATAATAACCTCTAAATAACGACAACACCTTTGATTTAGTGCAAAAAACATTCAATTATGAAAACATTTACATGAAGAAACTACCCTTTAATAATAAAATGTGAAGAACCTGAACAAATATGAACAACTGAAGAAAATTCAGTGCAATTTAACAATATCTGCCTGTTACTAAATGTTTTGTCTTTGTAGATCTGACCTGTAATGTATATGTAGAAATGATAAATCGAGGCATAATAGTGATAAAATTCTACTTATATTTCTTAACAAATTTCATTTTTTTCAGGTTAGTCACATCCTTTTTGTT
The DNA here is from genome assembly GCF_902148855.1 of Sphaeramia orbicularis. Classification (NCBI taxonomy): domain Eukaryota; kingdom Metazoa; phylum Chordata; class Actinopteri; order Kurtiformes; family Apogonidae; genus Sphaeramia; species Sphaeramia orbicularis. Next base: position 3,506,147 of record NC_043957.1, read on the forward strand.
TGGATAGCTTGTAAATGTAAATACTGGCATAATTCAATGTTATTTTTTGCACTAAACAATTCCAGTTGTCATTATTTATTGGTTCTCATGCTTTATTTACTGGTCCGGGCCCACTTCAGATTAAATTGGGAAGAACATGAGTTTGACACCCCTGTTCTGGAGAAAGAGGTCAAAGCTCTTAGTATTGGTGACACGTCTGAAGCTCAACACTGGCCCCTAGAGGTGAATATATTCCTCGCAAATATATAAAAAGGAGAGTATTCTGTCCAACATTCCAGACCAAAGCGTCTGTTGCTAGTGAAGAGGGTCACCGAAGTCCTTCAAAATCTTCTTACGGGAACAATAAATTTCAGGATCAAATTTCATGGCCAACAGTTATCGGGATTTCTTACTGTGGGTCAAAGTCTGTAAAATATGTGAAGGTACCATCACAATAACCAATGAGCGTCTTAAGCCCACACCAGGCTTTAAACACGAGTCTCATTGAAGTACGTGCAACAAAAGAAGCGGCATCACGGAGGGAGTGGGTTATCCCGCCTGTAAACGGCTTAACGCAAAGCTGTGGCCTCTTCAGGGACCGCTCTCATTGAGTCCAATCCCTCCCATATTTACAACTTTGGAATCCTAACAGACACAGGTGCAATTCAGCGCAGTTTAGGCCCAACTTCCGAGCCAGTCCGGGCGGGGTTTCACCTTTAACCGTCAAACTCATTTTGGTTCGGTTCCATATTCGGCCCAATTTGATCTGCAGCGAGCCAGAACTAGTAAAATAATGACTTAATAACTTATAAATAAGTGACAATCCACGTTTGTCGTTTTGTTTTAGTACCAAAAAAAAAAAAAATAAATAAACAATTAACCCTTTCATGCACAGTGGTCCCTCCAGTGGACAGTTCTTCTCCAGCTGTTCTCTTGTATATTCATGGGTTTGTTGTTTTAGTTCCATATCAGCCGACACAGTGGACCTTATGCATCATGTAACTTTGCTGTTCTTGATAAACCTGATCTGCAGTAACATGTTTGAGTGTAATCATTGTTATTAGACCGTAATTATCATTTTTTCTTTCACAAAATAGGTTTTTTTTTTTTATATTATCCGCCATGAAGTGAGTAATAACTAGTATTCGTGTAGGTTTAAATATGAGAAAAACATCAGATTAGCAGCATTAAAAGTGTTGATATTTCATAGTTTTCACTGTATATCAGTAAATACATGTTTCTTTGCTTCAAAATTAAATACATCGTGTCCATTTGAGTGGACAGTTTTGCAGCTCCATGAAAATAGGTTCATAAAAAGCTGTCAATTGCATTTTTTTTTTTTTTTTTTTTGCATGCCTAAAGAGGAATAAAAACAGGGGAGAAAAATCATGATTAAGGTTCTCATAACACTGGGTTACAAAAAAAAAAAAAATGTTTTTTGCAAGTTGTCTAGGTTTTTTCAACTGAATTCGGACCATTTTGCACCGCTAAATCCAAAAATGACATCTGTTTTTCCTCAATCAGGTCAGGTTTTTTTTGCTAATTTGATTTTGGAAAAAATTTGATCTTCTCACAAAATATAATAATTAATACCAAAATAAGATTGGTAAGCACACTTTATGAAACTTGTGACTTATTCCTGTTCGGGTACAATGGTGTATTCACCGCAGATGGAGCAGAAATACGTCAGGCTTATTTTTACAAGATCTTCTAGTCGAAGCCATTCATTCACCTTAATATTAAAAAAAAAACATTAATCATAAATTGGCAAAAGTCAAAACTTCAGAACTTGTTTATTGCAAGAAATATGAAAGAATTTTGTATCATATGATGTGAAAATGCCCATAAATGTAAGCAAAAATGTTCAAAAGCCAATATGTAGCATAGTTCAGAAAGTTGACCTGATTGAGCAAAATGAATGTGATTTTTGGATTCAGCACCAAAATTATCCGAAATCAGCTCAAAAAACTTCAACAATAAATTTGTTGTTGACCAGTGTTATTAACCCTTTCATGCATGAATTACACTGGCCAACAACAAATGTATTGTTGAAGTTTTTTGAGCTGATTTAGGATAATTTTGGTGCTGAATCCAAAAATCACATTCATTTTGCTCAATCAGGTCAACTTTCTGAACTATGCTACATATTGGCTTTTGAACATTTTTGCTTACATTTATGGGCATTTTCACATCATATGATACAAAATTCTTTCCTATTTCTTGCAATAAACGAGTTCTGAAGATTTTACTTTTGCCAATTATGATGAATGTTTTTTTTTTTAATGTTACAGGTGAATGAATGGCTTCGACTAGAACATCTTGCAAAAATAAGCCTGACGTATTTCTGCTCCATCTGCGGTGATACACCATTGTACCTACAGGAATCCTGTTAGAAAATATTTGTTTTCTGTTAAAACCTATTTTGGGTGAGAACTATAGAAAAAATCAACTGATAAAGTCACAAAAATGTAATCAATTTGGTGAGAAGATCAAATTTTTCAAATCAAATTAGCAAAAAAACCTGACCTGACTGAGAAAAAACAGATGTCATGTTTGGATTTAGCGGTGCAAAATGGTCCGAATTCAGTTGAAAAAAAACCGAGACAACTTGCAAAAAACATTTTTTTGTAACCCAGTGTTATATAACCTTCTGCACTAACAGTAGGTCAAGTGACTGTATTTGGTGTAAAAGATGCAGTTGGTAGAACAGAAACATCAGAAGACGGTCGTCTAACCGCTGTCGAGCAGCAGAGTTTGGCAGAAGCTGATGATCAATCCCATGAACATCAGCTTCAACAGCAACCGACAAATTAGAACGCGTAGACGGGACTACAACGACGATTTAGGACAAAAGATAAGATGAGATTTTATTCATCCCACCACGGGGAAATGACACAGATGACGGCATCAAAGACAAAAATAAAGAGCAGGTAAGACAAAACAGAAAGTATACACGTATAAAACAACACATATAGACATAACAAAAGGAAAATCTGCTATTGATATAAATATTTATATAAAAATTACCCCTACATTAGTACATTTTCTTCTAAAGATGGCGTTTTATCATAAATCAGGGCTGTCAAACTCATTTTGGTTCAGTTCCATATTTAGCCCAGTTTGATCTCAAGTGGGCCAGACCAGTAAAATAATGACTGAATAACCTATAAATAATGACAAATCCAAGTTTTTGGTTTTCTTTAAGTACAAAAAACCCCCAATTAAATTCTGAAAATATTTACATTTTACAAAAAAGTTGTGAATAACCTGAAAAAACAGAAATTTCATTTGAAAAATTAGTGTAATTTTAACAATATTCTGCCTGGACTTATTATTTCTACATGTACATTTACACACAATGTTCCATAAACATTTGGGAACAGGCAGAATATTGTGAAAATTTTGGAGTTTGGAACAAAAATTGAACAATTTCTACAATATTCCATCTGTTTTTTGTTTTCTTTGTCAGTATTTGTCTCTGTATTTGTTCTTCGATTACCATTTAGTAGTAACTTCGTATCTGTTTACCCGTCTGATGTATGTTTGTCCCTTGGCTGTTTATTATAAAGCGTCTTTGAGTACTTAGAAATGCGCAATATAAAACCGATGTATTATTATTATTATTATTATTATTATTATTATTATTATTATTATTATGAACACAACTCCAGATCACAGTGGATCCATAAACGCACCAAACATTTAGGAACAGGCAGAATATTGTTCAAACTGAACATTTCAGGTTGTTCATCTTTGGTTTTCTTTATGTATTTATTTGCATTTTATTGTGAAAGAATACTTTGTAAATGTAAATATTTTCACAGTGCAATCTTATTTTTTTCACTTCAATTTTTTCCACATAATTTTTCACAAAGAAAATTTGTTGTTGTCATTATATATGGGTTACTGTGTTGTTATTTTTTTACTTTTTTACTTTACATTAGTCTGTATGTGGAACCTGAACCAAAAGGATTTGTTCAACCTGGACTGTTCAGGTTCATTTATGCACTTTCATCCTGCAGGGCCGGAATGGAGTGTTTGGTGGGCCGGATGTGGCCCCTGGGACACATGTTTGACACCTGTGGTCTAGCATTTCAGTAGAAGCTCCAATAAAATGCAGCCCAAAGTACGAATACCCTCCCAAAAAAATACTGCTCGGCACAATTAAATGTGAGAATGGAATGCATGGTAACGCAAAATAAACGTGTAATTTCTCATAGATACTATTTTCTCGGGTGCATGAACCTAGACAACCCCAGGATTCATCAGGATGACACTGTGAAAGAGGGGTCAGGAACTTGAGAAGTCATTTTCACAACGTGGATTTGACACCACAGAGTCCAGAGCTGAACCCCACTGAGAATCTGTGGGATGTGGTGGAGCAGGTCTTTCCACGGGGGTCTCACTCTCCATCATTAAGACAAGATCTGGACAAAAAAATAATGCAACTATAGATGGAAATAAAGGTTGTGACGTTTGTTATGACCCTGCAGAAGTGTTGCATGAATGTGTCCGAGGAAATATTGTCAGGGGGTGTGTGTGGGGGGGGGGGGGGGATCATTGTTGTTGTTATCATTATATTTATCCAACAAATGGACCTTTAGTTGGACCAGGCATTAGAATGAACAAGAAACTGAAGAAAACAAGTGGTGGTCCTAAGAATTTGTATACTGTATTTGTAATAATTGACTGTGTGATGTTTTTGGATTACCACAAAAATAAAGAAAAATACCTGTAATATTTTCTACGATCACCTTTGGCTTTAAGTAGTAGATGTTCGATACCACGGATTTTCTTTCCGATCTGATACCGAGTAAAATTCAGGTTGGTATCAGACATACCGATCCGATACTTTGTACAAATACACATAATGTCTGGAAAATTTAAAAAAAAAAAATAGTGTATATCAAATCATAACTTCATACATGACAGTAATAACCGTTGAATTCTTAAGAACTATTATAAAAATGAGAACTTGCGTATTAACCATCATCTCGGCTGTAGATATCAGCTGTGAAATTAAACTATGAGCTATTTTTGTTGTTATTATTCTATTTGTCCACCTTTAGTTGGACCAGGAATTAAAATGAACAAGAAACTGAAGAAAACAAGTGTGGTCTAAGAATTTGCATATTATATTTGTAATAATTTGACTGTATGATGTTTTTTGGATTACCGTAAAAATAAAGAAAAATACATGTAATATTTCTACGGATCACCTTTGGCTTTGACGACTAGTGATGTTTGATACCACAGATTTTCTTTACGATCCGATACTGAGTAAAATTCAGGCTGGTATCAGACATACCGATCCGATACTTGTACAATACACATAATGTCTGGAAAATAAAAAAAAAAAAAAAGTGTATATCAAATCATAACTTCATACATGACAGTAATAACCGTTGAATTCTTAAGAACTATTATAAAAATGAGAACTTGCATCTTAATCATCTTCTTGGCTGTTGATATCAGCTGTGAAATTAAACTATGAGCTATTTTTGTTGTTATTTTTATATTTGTCCACCTTTAGTTGGACCAGGAATTAAAATGAACAAGAAACTGAAGAAAACAAGTGTGGTCTAAGAATTTGCATATTGTATTTGTAATAATTTGACTGTATGATGTTTTTTGGATTACCGTAAAAATAAAGAAAAATACATGTAATATTTCTACGGATCACCTTTGGCTTTAAGTAGTAGATGTTCGATACCACGGATTTTCTTTCCGATCCGATACTGAGTAAAATTCAGGCTGATATCGGTGATACTGATCCTTTGTACAAACACACATAATGTCTGGAAAATAAAAAAAAAGTAGTGTATATCAAATCATAACCACATACACGACAGTAATAACCATTGAATTCTTAAGAACTATTATAAAAATGAGAACTTGCGTATTAACCATCATCTCGGCTGTAGATATCAGCTGTGAAATTAAACTATGAGCTATTTTTGTTGTTATTATTCTATTTGTCCACCTTTGGTTGGACCAGGAATTAAAATGAACAAGAAACTGAAGAAAACAAGTGTGGTCTAAGAATTTGCATATTGTATTTGTAATAATTTGACTGTATGATGTTTTTTGGATTACCGTAAAAATAAAGAAAAATACATGTAATATTTCTACGGATCACCTTTGGCTTTGACGACTAGTGATGTTTGATACCACAGATTTTCTTTACGATCCGATACTGAGTAAAATTCAGGCTGGTATCAGACATACCGATCCGATACTTTGTACAAATACACATAATGTCTGGAAAATCAAAAAAAAAAAAAAAAAAAAAGTGTATATCAAATCATAACTTCATACATGACAGTAATAACCGTTGAATTCTTAAGAACTATTATAAAAGTGAGAACTTGCATCTTAATCATCTTCTTGGCTGTTGATATCAGCTGTGAAATTAAACTATGAGCTATTTTTGTTGTTATTTTTATATTTGTCCACCTTTAGTTGGACCAGGAATTAAAATGAACAAGAAACTGAAGAAAACAAGGGGTGGTCTGATCATTTTTTCTGCACCTGTATAAGGGTCACATCCATGTTTCAGCCATGAGGGTCATCAAACATTCATGTGGGGAGGATGTAAAATAAGGCTGAGAACATAGGGAACACATATGACTGCGCTACCTTTCTAAGAACTGTCACTTTTTTGACCCTGGAGTGAAACCAAAGCCAAAAGGTGACACCCGACAACATCATGAGCTTTGTCGACACTCGTACAGACAACCGGAGCTGAACATAAGCCCGGTGTCCGAACCATAACACATTAGTCGATTTCTTGCGAGTTTGTGCATGTGTAAAAGGAGACAGAGACATCTCCCCTTTCGCTTATTGTTTAGTCCGTGACAGCGGCTTTTGTAGGACTTGGCGTCCGACGCTACTCATGATATAAAAGGGTCAGGCAGGGAGCAGAGAAAGAGAGAAAGATTAGAGTCAGAAGAATTTCCACAGGCCGGCAGAAAAGAGAAAAATGAAGACAATAAAGAGCAGGGCAGAAAAGAGTAACGTACGCAACATAATCCGCCTGATGCCTTTTTCCATTGAGAGAAGAGTGAAAGAGATGTTTACGTGAAGAGACGGTCAAATTACTGCGTCCATGGCGGAGCTAATGTCAGCCCTGTCAGCGTGCCCCCTTCATTTTCCAAGTACAACTAGGAAATAAATGAACAACAGCAAAAATGTTCTGAAATCTGGTTGGAACTGTTGTACGGATCGTATGAAATGGGAGTTAACCTGTGACTTTGACTCCTTCTAAAATATCGGATGGACATCATACATCATGAACCAAAGTGGAAAAGAAGAGGAGGAAATGTAATGTTATTAGTTGTCTGCTTCATCTGTACATTACAAAGTGTTTAGCTTGAAGAATCTTTTTGTTTTTGCAAATCTAAGGTATATTCGGATTTAGAATTTTTAAGTGTATCCATTAGGCCTGTGACGGTAATGAACTGTTTCGGTTCACACCTGTTCACTTTGGTCCACAGCTGAACCCAAACGGCACAGTGTGATGAGAAAAAAAAAAAGGAATGAAAGACGTTGTTTGATGCGGAACTTTAAATCCGCGCAAGTTCCACATGGACATATTGAAGGACACGCACGTTGACCTGAAATACGAAATAACAGCTGATATAAGGTTAAAAAAAAAACAACAAGTATGATGTGAACCTGGAAGGAAGAGACTGAAGACCCTCCACCATCAGTCCAGTCCAGTTTGGATCAGTTCAGGTTCAGGTGAAAGACAACAACCAGGAAAGAGACGGTGATAAGACGGACGTTGTTTGGCCCCTAGGAACTACGGTAGTTCTAAAACACTAGCTCTCTCTCTTTCTCTCTCTCTCATGCTGTATAACAGAGGAATAGAACCTGTAGTTGGACGTTGAAAGTATATAAAGTTTCACTTTCGTTTCACGCCGGCGTTTGTTACGTTAGTTATGGACCCCCCCACCCCCAGCTCCGACCAAAACAAAAAAAACATCCCCCCCGACAAATCGCACCCTGCATGTGCGCGCTCACGTACACACAGTGTCCTAAACAGTTTGTTCTCTGTCCTAAAATAAAGAATTTGGTTCATTTTCTGTTGTCAGTGTTTCTCTTCAGTTTGTTTCAACAGAATACCAGTTTGTTCTCTTGTTAATGTTGCACTTCATGTGGAATTTTTTTTGTTATTTTTCTGCAGAATGTGAACTGACAGAACTCTGACTTGATTTTTGTTGTTTGTTCAAAACTACCCTTCAGGGAAAAGTGCAATTCTAATGTTTCAAATACATTTAGTAATATGAATAATTCATTTTATTTTCTATTTGATCTATAGCAGCAGAATTATATTCCTGTTTTTCTATTTTCAAGTTTTTCAAAAAATTGAGGAAACAGTTTTCAAAAATTCATAAATGTATTAAAGACATTTTGAGGGGTTTTCTTTCTTCCCGTACTGAGCCAAAAAAAAAAAACAAACAAACAAAAAAAAAATGCACTGTGACTTTCAAAACCGAACCAACAGTCACTACAGACTATAAAAAGTAATAAAGGAAACTCTTATTTTGGCGGCTTTTTCTTTTTTCTCTGTGATGAAATGTGTGTTTGATGCTAGATTCTTTTGTAACTTTTGAAGCAGTAAATCCAGCTATTGTTTTAACTTTTTAAAACCTCAGCCCTTCTTTTTTGGTGAGTTCTTCTTTTCTCCTGGTTTGGTCCGTCCATCCCAAACATAACTGGTGAGTTAATTTAAATTATGTGACCCCCCCCCCCCCCCCCCCCCTCTGGTAAGGGTTTTACTGGTGAATCAATCTTCTAGTAGATGACGGTGTTTCCATGGTAACATCCAAATGGGTACATGACATTTACATTTATGCATTTGGCAGACGCTTTTTTCCAAAGCGACTTACAGGGGAAAACCAATCAAATCACTCAATCAATCAAATGTTATTTATATAGCACCAGATCACAACAAAAAGTTCTCTCATGACACTTTATATACAGAGTTGGTCCAAACCAGACTGAAGCCAATTTACAGAAACCAACAGAATCCTCCAGGAGCAAACACTAGTGACTGGTGACAGTGACAAGGAATAATAATAATAATAATAATAATAATAATAATAATAATAATAATAATAATAGGGTCATATCTGATGAGCATGAAACGATGACAAACTGCATTTTACACCAATTTTTCCAGGATAAATGCATCATCAGATATTTGACAGTTCAGATCAGTAGATACTTTTGGTCGACAGTCGATGTTTGGGTCTTTACGGGTCAATAACTGCAGTAAAGGCCTCACTTCCACCAGAATGTTCAATAACTCTTATTTCTACTGTGCAGAGACACCAACAAGTACAACAGCATCCTTCAATAAACCCGTTTACCAGATGTGATCTGTTTAATCTGACGGACATCTGTCTGCTCCTGATCAAACCAATGCGAAAAAAACCCCCAAAAAACCAACAACAATATTTTCCCAAACAGATAAAATGAGTAGAATGTGGACGCAGTTAATGAACTGGGATGAACCCAACTGGTGTGAATCCAACACAGGACTTGGTGTTCCAGTGTTTCCAGTGTTTCCCGTGTTTCGTGCTCTGGACTCATTTCCTCATATCTGGTTTCAGACAGTTCGGGCAGATGGCACATGATCGTGTCCAGATGTATAACCTTCTAAAGTTGGACCAGTTAAAGTTGAACTGAAGGTAAACCAGACACAGCATCACATTAATGAGCGTGGTTGTTCTCGATGGTACAGTAAACTGACGACTTTTAGTAAGATCTTCCTGATCGTCTTAAGCTTGTATAGAAGTGTTCAGTGCATTAGCCCAGCGGCTTAGCTCCAAAAGTGGCCATGTTAGGGCACGTTCGGAAACTAATTTGATATTTGGCAAATTTCTCAAATTGTAATAACTTACTACATAATGTGAATACATTTACTACATAATGCGTTGACATAGTTTATTACAAAATGCATCAGTTTATTACATAATGCAGCTTTATTACAAGATGACGTGACATTCTTATTACCTCCGCCAAGGAGGTTCTGTTTTTACCAGGGTTTGTCTGTTTGTCTGTCCGTTAGTGTGCAACATAACTCAAAAAGTTAAGGACAGATTTTGATGAAATTTTCAGGGTTTGTTGGAAATGGGATAAGGAAGAAATGATTAAATTTTGGTGGTGATTGGGGGTCGGGGGGCCCACGGGGGGGGCCCATTTCCAACAAACCCTGAAAATTTCATCAAAATCTGTCCATAACTTTTTGAGTTATGTTGCACACTAACGGACAGACAAACAGACAGACAGACAAACCCTGGCAAAAACATAACCTCCTTGGCGTAGGGGGGGCCCACGGGGGGGGCCACTGATCAGCCTTGGCGGAGGTCTGTGCTCTCTGAGTGCTTCTAGTTACATTTGGAACTTTTATTACATAATGCGGCTCAACACCCACGATAAAGCACTTCAGTTTTTGGCTTCCCCGGCATGTCTTTCACTGTTATTATTATTATGTTTTATTGTCTTGTATACATGCAAATGAACAATAAACAATAAAAATAAAAAGTCGGAGAGTGTTTCAAGTCCGCACTTTCGTATCCAGTTGTCCCCAGTGGTCTACGTGATCGACTTCCGACATTACGACATGTTGAATATGTCACGTGATTGAGTAACTGGGGCCTGGGGCCGTAACCGTGGACCCCTAAGGGTTAATTAAAACAAATTCTCCACTTTCTAAACCCACCGTCATAACTCCAGTCTGGTTTGTTTCTAATAATCAAACCCAGACTGTGACGAGCCCGTCCGGCGCCCCCCGCTCCCACGCTGCCCCCTTTAAAACACAACCCAGTCCAGTGCATCTGAGCGACTGTGGGCTGAGATTGGCAGATATTGTTGTTGTGATCATCATGTTATCATCATTATCATCATCATCATTACCATCATCTCTATCATCATCATCAATCTTTTCAGATCTGTTCCTGTAATGAGCTCAGAACAGCATGAGGATGATTGCACACAGACGCACACACTTTCCCCGCCGTCGCTCGCACACACACTGGCGGCGGAACAGCTGGCATCTGCTGGGGTATGGCATCTTCATGGAACCAAGGCCTCATCATCTGCCCTCCATCTCTGCTTTCATCTGCCTCTTTGTGCCTCTCGCCCGCCCATGTTTATCTCTCTCTCTCACTCTCTCTGCTCTTATTTCCCCCTCTTTTGCCCTCTTTTATCTCCCTCTCTCCGTCATCATCTTCCACTCCCCTACTGCCTCTAATATACACATCACGCCACATCATCTTGAGCCTCACGCCCGTGGACACACAAACACGGCGCCGACACCTCCTCCCCTATTACCGGCCCCGGTGAGTCCGCCCCCCCTCGGTGTCACCTCCTCTGTTTCTTGGCTGTTCAAACAAACGTCCTCTATCTCACCATCCAGCCATTCAAGGACACCTGTCCTGCCCACACTCACAAACACACACTAACACACAGCGTGGCAGTCAAAGAAGTCCGCTTTGAGGAACAGTACAAGATCCTTCTCAAGTCACCAAAAGCCTTTTCACTGCCCAACACCCTTTTAAGATAACTTACCTGGAGATTGCATGTTTTTAATGTGTGGAAGCTAAAGGGATAACGGGTAAAAGGGCATTTCAGGACACTGGAGTCAGTGTGGACTACACACGGCACATATTTACTGTTTATCCTTCAGAAATGACAGTCACACACTCTAAGCTCCAGTCAGTGAACGCACCGTTTGTTGTCCTTCAGTAGAGCATGCATGTTTTACTTAGTATTTTTATTTCACTGTCTTGTATTTTAGTCGATCATTTTGCTTTTTTTATCCTTCTGTATAACACTGTTTTTAAATCGTACGGCTGTTTTTGTCTTTTTAATCTATTCTTGTATTTTAGTCGATCATTTGCTTTTTTATTCTTCTGTGTAACACTGTTTTTAAGTCTTTTTAATCTATTCTTGTATTTTAGTCGATCATTTGCTTTTTTATTCTTCTGTGTAACACTGTTTTTAAGTCTTTTTAATCTATTCTTGTATTTTAGTCGATTTTTTGCTTTTTTATTCTTCTGTGTAACACTGTTTTTAAGTCTTTTTAATCTATTCTTGAATTTTAGTCGATCATTTTGCTTTTTTTATCCTTCTGTATAACACTGTTTTTAAATCATACGGCTGTTTCTTTGTCTTTTTAATCTATTCTTGTATTTTAGTCGATCATTTGCTTTTTTATTCTTCTGTGTAACACTGTTTTTAAGTCTTTTTAATCTATTCTTGAATTTTAGTCGATCATTTGCTTTTTTATTCTTCTGTGTAACACTGTTTTTAAGTCTTTTTAATCTATTCTTGTATTTTAGTCGATCATTTGCTTTTTTATTCTTCTGTGTAACACTGTTTTTAAGTCTTTTTAATCTATTCTTGAATTTTAGTCGATCATTTTGCTTTTTTTATCCTTCTGTATAACACTGTTTTTAAATCATATGGCTGTTTCTTTGTCTTTTTAATCTATTCTTGTATTTTAGTCGATCATTTGCTTTTTTATTCTTCTGTGTAACACTGTTTTTGAGTCATTTTAATCTATTCTTGTATTTTAGTCGATCATTTTGCTTTTTTATTCTTCTGTGTAACACTGTTTTTGAGTCATTTTAATCTATTCTTGTATTTTAGTCGATCATTTTGCTTTTTTTATTCTTCTGTATAACACTGTTTTTAAATCGTACAGCTGTTTTTATGTCTTTTTAATCTATTCTTGTATTTTAGTCGATCATTTTGCTTTTTTATTCTTCTAACACTGTTTTTAAATCGTTGACTGTTAATATCTTCTGCACTTTGCACAGTCTTCCCGTGGGCCGGATTGGACCCTTTGGTGGGCCGCATTTGGCCCCCGGGCCGCATGTTTGACACCTGTGTACTAGTAGAACAAAGTAGTGATAATATATATGTGTGAATAATAATAATAATAACAAATAACATAATAAATAAAAGAAGAAGAAGACGAAACTGACAATGCCATTATATTGGACGGGTTTTTGTCACTATTATGTATTATTTTAAACCTATTTGATTTCCGATATTTCAGTAATAATCTCTGAACATTCTAACCTTTCTGAAACTCTAAGAACTCCTTAGATCAGTGGTTCTTAACCTGGGTTCGATCGAACCCTAGGGGTTCGGTGAGTCAGTCTCAGGGGTTCGGTGGAGGTCAAGACACACACTCGACTCATTAGTCAGGTGTGTGTGTCGGGCTACGTCCGTGTATGTAAACAAACGGCTTCAGAGACTCTTTCTCTGATTGACATCCAATATACGCGGTGTATTGTTGTTGCTTATAGCACTACAACACATCCGGAAGTGTTTATAATCTCTTCCACTCGTCTGACAATGAATTATTTTCCACATCGTTGTTATGACTTTTGCTACTTCCTGTTAACCACGGAGGCAGCCATGTGTAGTGTTTGTTTACATTTTCAGTCACCGCATTGGTCAGTTACAATCATGTGACGACCGACGCACCGTCGTGGATGGAGAAAGAGAGTGGCACTGGCCAAGGTGAAGCCACGCATTTCTGAACTGGTCTGTCAAAGGCAACAGCAGAAGTCACACTGATTTGCAGTAAATATTCATTATTATTGTAGCCTGATGGAAATTAGGTGATGGGTGTGTGTTAAAATGTTAAAAATGATAAATAGCCTAAATACAATAAGTTCATTATTGGAATACATAAGGTTAAAAATTAAAACCATTTCAGTGTGGTAGTATTAAAAAAGGTCATGTCTTTGTGAAAAGGTATGGAATTTGTTGTGAGTTCATGCACTGTGTTGGTTTTGTTCTTTGAACACAGTGATGTTAATGCACGGTTCATTTTGTGCACCAGTAAAACATATACCTGTGTCTTGAATTTGAAAAAAATCATATTTTATTTTTTTAATAAAGAAGGGTTCGGTGAATGCGCATATGAAACTGGTGGGGTTCACTACCTCCAACAAGGTTAAGAAGCACTGCCTTAGATCCATTGGGCTGATGTGTAAAGTTACTTAACCCTTTCATGGTTGAATTGTGAGAACCTTAGTCAAGATTTATTTTTTGAGTATTTCTATTCCTCCTTAGCCATGAAAAAAACAATGCGATAGTTTTTTTTTTTTCCATGCAGTCACAAAAATATCCTTGCATTTAATTTTTGAAGTTAAGAAACACATGTTTAAAACCCAATATCAGAAAGGGATATGAAAACAGTGAAATAAAAACATTTTTAATGCTGCTAATCTGATGTCTTCTCATATTTTAACATATTCTAATGCTAGTAATTACTCACTTCATGGAGATAATATGCAAAAAAAAAAACCTTTTGTCAAACAAATAACAATAGATTTACACTCAAACATGTTAGTGCAGATCAGGTTTATCCAGAACAGCACAGTTACAGTAACGGTCTGAATGTCAGTGTATGGGATGGTGCATAAGTGTCCACTGTGTTGGCTGATATGGAACTAAAACAACAATTCAATTCTTTTTTAAAATCCTGCACTGTAGTATTTATTATGTATATTTATTCATTATCATTTTTTAGATTTTTATTGTTATTATCAGATTTTATTATTATTATTTTTAATATAGGATTCATTTTATAGGATTTTACTATGTCATGGCTGGACCTGAGTACTGATTTTGTTCATGTATACACTACATGTAATGACAATAAAGTGAACCTTGAACCTTGAAAACCCATTAATATGCAAGAGAACGGCTATAGAGTAACTGCCCACTGGAGTGACCACTATGCATGAAAGGGTTAAATACCCACATTCCTACTGTGTGAATGTTCAGCTTTACCTCTGAAAAAGGTCGGACATGGAGTAAAATGTCAATAAAAACCATGCGATGATTTGCAGATCCCGTAAATTCACATTTTAGCCACAACAACAGAACCCAAACGTTTAACCTGAGAAACATACAGCGTCTAAATAAACGGTGAGATACTTCGATGGAGGCAGTAGCGTGAAGATGGAAAGCAGAGCTGAACTGCACAACAGCTGCCAACAAAGACACGGAGGACAAGATCACATGTGATTCAGTATCCGTGTGGAATTAACAGCTGGTTGTCAAGGGCGATGGCGTGTTCTGCTCCAGAGAGGGTCATGTGACAGGGGCGTAACGGACAAGGAAAGGATACGGTGACTGATAAGGCCCAATCAGATGGCAGATGCAGGCGCCGACATCGCAAAAACAACCGCAAACTCTGAGACGAACCGCAGTTTACGCTGGACGTTCAGATCGTCCGGGATGATGTCATCAACTGAAGGTTAGCGGAAAAGAGTTGGAACGCAACAACACAATGCAACACTAATAAACATCACTATAAAAATCTGATAGAGCAATCCGATAACTGCCGTAATCAGATGCGTTTACATGCACTTCAGAAATGCGATCATCGAAAAACCCTGGTTTACATGTTTTCAGTTCACGTACATACGTTATGACATACGACGTACACTTCCTGTCACTTTCCAAACATCCGGTCTTGTCTTGTTACTGTGGCAACGCCTACGGTGTCAGTGTTAGCTGTCCTAATGTGGGAGGAGCTAATAAGACTACAAAATAGGTCACATGTTGCTGCTATCCTTAACCCTGTAAAGTCTGAACCATTAAATCACTGACAGAAAATTCCAGGTCTTTGAAACTGGAGCCTTTATTGGTCCTTCTGAACAACAAGTTTATTTATTTATTTATTTATTTTCAAATATCAATTTCCATGTATGAGTTTCAATTTGTATCATATTTGATACATCGGGTCTCAACGCTCAAATATTATAATTTTTTAAATATTATTAGTAATCGTTAACAAGACATTGTGGGCAGAAAAACAACAACACAAACAAAGGGAAAATCAAACAAATAAACAAATCAAAAACAACAACGACAGAGTAATGACAAACAACAACAATGACAACATCATATGATAATGAAAAATATAATAAGTGTAAAGGTAAGAGGGTGACAGGGAAAAGGGGGAAGAAGGGAGTGTGAATGAAAGAGAGAGGGGGAAATAAAAAAGAAATAAAATAGAAATAAAAATATATAATAATAATAATACCAGTTGTCTAATTTGCTAGTATTATTGTGTCATTGTTGTTGGTTTTGGTTTGTTTATTTATCTGATTTTCCTTTTGTTTATGTGTTGTTGTTGTTTTGGTTTGTTTATTTGTTTTATTTTCCTTTTCTTTATGTGTTGTTGTTTTTGGTTTGTTTATTTGTTTTATTTTCCTTCTGTTTATGTGTTGTTGTTGTTGTTTTTGGTTCGTTTATTTGTTTTATTTTCCTTTTGTTTATGTGTTGTTGTTGTTGTTGTTTTTGGTTTGTTTATTTGTTTTATTTTCCTTCTGTTTATGTGCTGTTTTTGGTTTGTTTGTTTATTCGTCTGATTTTCCTTTTGTTTATGTGTTGTTGTTGTTTTTGATTTGTTTATTTATCTGATTTTCCTTTTGTTTATGTGTTGTTGTTGTTTTTGGTTTGTTTATCTGATTTCCTTTTGTTTATGTGTTGTTGTTTTTGGTTTGTTTATTTATCTGATTTTCCTTTTGTTTATGTGTTGTTTTTTGTTTGTTTATTTGTTTTATTTTCCTTTTGTTTATGTGTTGTTGTTGTTTTTGGTTTGCTTATTTATCTGATTTTCCTTATGTTTATGTGTGGTTGTTTTTGGTTTGTTTATTTGTCTGATTTTTCCTTTTGTTTATGTGTTGTTGTTGTTTTTGGTTTGTTTATTTATCTGATTTTCCTTTTGTTTATGTGTTGTTTTTGGTTTGTTTATTTATCTGATTTTTCTTTTGTTTATGTGTTGTTGTTGTTGTTGTTTTTGGTTTGTTTATTTGTCTGATTTTTCCTTTTGTTTATGTGTTGTTGTTGTTGTTGTTTTTGGTTTGTTTATTTGTCTGATTTTTCCTTTTGTTTATGTGTTGTTGTTGTTGTTTTTGGTTTGTTTATTTGTCTGATTTTTCCTTTTGTTTATGTGTTGTTGTTGTTGTTTTTGGTTTGTTTATTTATCTGATTTTCCTTTTGTTTATGTGTTGTTGTTGTTGTTGTTGTTGTTGTTTTTGGTTTATTTGTTTGATTTTCCTTCTGTTTATATGTTGTTGTTTTTGGTTTGTTTATTTGTTTGATTTTCCTTTTGTTTATGTGTTGTTGTTGTTTTTGGTTTATTTGTTTGATTTTCCTTTTGTTTATGTGTTGTTGTTGTTTTGGTTTATTTGTTTGATTTTCCTTTTGTTTATGTGTTGTTGTTGTTTTTGGTTTATTTGTTTGATTTTCCTTTTGTTTATGTGTTGTTGTTGTTTTGGTTTATTTGTTTGATTTTCCTTCTGTTTATGTGTTGTTGTTTTTGGTTTATTTGTTTGATTTTCCTTCTGTTTATGTCTTGTTGTTTTTGGTTTATTTGTTTGATTTTCCTTCTGTTTATGTGTTGTTGTTTTTGGTTTATTTGTTTGATTTTCCTTCTGTTTATGTCTTGTTGTTTTTGGTTTATTTGTTTGATTTTCCTTCTGTTTATGTGTTGTTGTTTTTGGTTTATTTGTTTGATTTTCCTTCTGTTTATGTGTTGTTGTTGTTTTTGGTTTATTTGTTTGATTTTCCTTCTGTTTATGTGTTGTTGTTGTTTTTGGTTTATTTGTTTGATTTTCCTTCTGTTTATGTCTTGTTGTTTTTGGTTTATTTGTTTGATTTTCCTTCTGTTTATGTCTTGTTGTTTTTGGTTTATTTGTTTGATTTTCCTTC